>NC_083727.1:92926001-93158501 GCF_028564815.1 Eubalaena glacialis
AATATATATTTTAGCCATAGTTTTAAGGAAAAGATGATAAAACAAATTCAGGTGCTGAGCTTGGAGTCATAATCAACAATATATAGCCCTAGAAGTGAATTCTGGGTGAAGTATACTCCCAGATATTGAAAAAACTATTGCTAAAATGTAGGAAACCCAAGAAAGCAGCACAAAGTTGGATTTTCAATTATAAACTCTGTGAAAAAGTAGAAGATGTTTACAGAAGCCAGAAAGTGTAGCATGGAGACAGAGAGAAGAATATTATAAAGTTGTCCTTCAAGACTCACCCTTCCTCCTGCTTCTAAACACGTAGCCTTGTGGTCCAGGGAATTGTACGGGGTATTTTGTCAAGGTTGATAACCCTAAAGACTTAAAGACACGCAAACAGATGGAGTAATACGGGGAAAGGGAGGTTGGGAGAATATTTTTAAAAGGCCAAGAAGGATTATAGAAAAATAGGACGAAAAGTAAATGGAGGGAACAATGAAAGAGAGAGAAGTTGGCACTTTGCATCCAAATGTGATTGTGTTTCACAGAAAGGGAAAGCTCTTTTCAGTGATGTAGAACACCATAGCCTTATCCTAAAGAAGAATTAGTAAAGTTTAAGAAAATAGGGACATTTCAAGTGGAATCCATCAGACAAAGATCATTTGACTTATCTCGGACCACCACCCCCAGAAAAGTGCAACCTTAGAATTCAGTAGGAATAACTTAAACTACCTTAGAGACGTCGTAAAAGCCAACCTCTTTGCGTATTCATTGTCTCCCTAACAGGTCAATGCTGGGGTTTAACGTCAACTCCTACTTTTCAAGTGATGGTGAGAGACCTGAACTTATAATCAACAGTTGCAGTAGGAGATGTGATTCGACCCTTGGTCTTTGGTTTTTGAATCCGTCTTCCATTTTTCTACCAGAATATTTTCTCTTTCTTTTGGTTCCCTACTTGCTCCTTAGATAAAGTGCAGGTTCCTCAGCGTGGTTTAGGAGGCTCCATGGTCCAGCCCAGTCTCCATCACGCTCTCTCCTCCTCCTGAACCTGCCCTATTGTCCCAGCAGTCAGCCGGCTATTGTTTCCCAACACACCACACTGACACACCTTGCTTCCTGCTGCTCTGTTTACCTCCAGTGAGTCTCTCCATACGTTTCATCTTTTTTTTTTTTAACATCTTTATTGGAGTATAATTGCTTTACAATGGTGTGTTAGTTTCTGCTTTATAACAAAGTGAATCAGTTATACATATGTTCCCATATCTCTTCCCTCTTGCATCTCCCTCCCTCCCACCCTCCCCATCCCACCCCTCCAGGTGTTCACAAAGCACCGAGCTGATCTCCCTGTGCTATGCGGTTGCTTCCCACTACCTATCTATTTTACGTTTGGTAGTGGGCCTGGTAAATTCAGGTCACAACTTCAGCCCCTCCCTCTGTTTGCTCAGAGCACCTCATACCCACCACTTACTTAGCACACAGTGCGTGATAACGAGCTTCTATGTTATGGACAGTCTCCGCCTAGAGGGCAGGGCTAAAGGTCAAAGACCTGCACTTCAATTCGATTTCCCCAGTGGCCAACACAGCGCCTGGCTCACATTAGATGTCCACTGTCTGTTGAGCTGGACTGAACAGTGTATGTGAGCTAGCCACAGTCTTCATCCATCCATCCATCCACTCCTTCAGACAAGAGGTATTGGATTTCATCGCACTTATAAGGCCCTTGCTCCTTGCTGAGATAGCATATTCTCATAAGTAAAGAATGACCAGCTTAAAGGTTTTAAAATTGTAGTAGCTTTACAGTTTCAAAGTGATAAACTGAACAGAGAACATTGAAAATGCATTTTGCCTGCATCTGGTTATTTAAGTAGCACTGAAACTCTTGATAGTCTTTACAAGTGTTCTGAAATCTAAGAGCTGATTTTTTAAGTTGCATTTGAGAGCTAATTCTCATGTAGCTAATAACCTAATGTGACAAATTGCCCTCCTGTGGAAGGATGTGTCCAGTATATATAAGAAGGGAGAAAGGAATAAACTGAATATTTCACACCTTGGCAATGTTGCCCTTCTAGACACATCTCCCAAAATCCCGCCTCTATTAACTTTCAGACAAGATAAACATCTGCATTTTGGTGTCGGCCACCAAGTAGGTGGTGTGGGCTCTTTCCATCTGCCAAAATAGAAATAACAGTTCACTATGTTTTGTTTGACTACAAGAAATCAAGTTTTCAACTTCCAAGAAAATATGAAGTTTGACAATAGGCCATCATGTACCTCAATGTATAATACCTTTTGCCCTTTGTCAAGGTACATTATAAATTCTATATTATTAGAAAATTTAAGCTGATAGTATTTTTAAAGGATTATTAGATGCAGGAATAAATTGAATCATCACAGCGTAGGGAGCTAAGAGCAGCTCCCACCATCCATCCCAATGTCTACTGCTGTCACCTCACATGGGAGCTGTTTCTAAAGCAGAGGCTAAGTACGAATGATCTCTATCCATTAAAAATTTTTTCATAGGACAATCTGTTTCTAAAAACTGCAACAATTTCAACTGCTTCTGAGAGGAGGAAGACATAGTTAAGTAAAATGGAGAAAGCTTTGTTTCTTCATTTGGAAGCTGTAAATGAGAGAAATCACATGACAGTAATTATTTGAATGCTGATATTTGGCCAAAACCTGAAGGAAAATTAGTCCTTTTCACTGATTTGGCAATATGACACTGTCTATATAGGTCCTTATATTTCTTATATATATATTTAATGAAAGTCAAAAAATATAACTGTAATTGGGAGACATTAGTATTGTTTTATATATGCTGATTGATTTAATTTAAAAATATTTAAGTGAGACTTACTGTCAATTAAACCCCAAAATATTGTACTTGTCTTTCACAGAAATAGTAAGCTCCTTTTCAACAAGTTATTATTATTCGAGGTGTTGGTTAAAAAAATGGGCATTGTCTGTGCCCTCAAATTAATGAACAAGATGATTTCAGAATATGGAAATCTTCTGTGAAGGAAAGAAAGCAGGATAGTGTGATAAAGAACAGTTGGGTTAGCAGAGAGGCTAGGGGAAGGGGGCAGGGGGTGAGACAGCAGCTCAGGACAAGCCACTGTGAGGAGGGATTTATTAGGTGAGAAGACAGAGTTTTCTCTGGCATCAGATCACGTAGAGTCTTTAGGACATTGTAAGGAGTTTGGTTATTTTCTAAAAGCAACGAGGGGCTTCCCTGGTGGCGCAGTGGTTAAGAATCCTCCTGCCAATGCAAGGGACACAGGTTCGAGCCCTGGTCCAGGAAGATCCCACAAGCCGCGGAGCAACTAAGCCCGTGCGCCACAACTATGGAGCCTGTGCTCTAGAACCCGCGAGCCACAACTGCTGAGGCCCTCGTGCCTGGACCCTGTGCTCTGCAATGAGAGAAGCCACCAGAATGAGAAGCCCATGCACCGCAACAAAGAGTGGCCCCCGCTCGCCGCAACTAGAGAAAGCCTGTGTGCAGCAACGAAGACCCAATGCAGCCAAAAATAAATATATAAAACAAATAAATAAATAAATAAATTTATATTAAAAATAATTAAAAGCAATGAGAAGTCATACGGGGCCCTTTAGCTAAAGGAACAACATGATTGGTTTAAATTTTTTTTCTGTTAAGGTTCTTCTGTTTGTATGTGTGCATTCTTTTTATTATTATTGAGGTATAGTTGATTTACAAGTTTCAGGTGTACAACAGTGATTCACAATTTTTAAAGGTTATACTCCATTTATAGTTATTGTAGAATATTGGCTATATATCCCCGTGCTGTACAATATATCCTTGTAGCTTATTTATATTAGACATAATAGTTTGTATCTCTTAATCCCATACCCCTATCTTGCCCCTCCTCCTTTCCCTCTCCCCACTGGTAACCACTAGTTTTTTCTCTATATCTATGAATCTATTGTTTTTTGTTATATTCATTAGTTTGTTTTATTTTTTTAGTTTCTCTATATAAGTGATATCATACAGTATTTGTCTTTCTCTGTCTGACTTATTTCCCTAAGCGTAATACCCTCCAAGTCCATCCATGTTGTTGCAAATGGCAACATTTCATTCTTTTTTATGGCTGAGTAATATTTCATTATATATATATATATATATCTCACATCTTCTTTGCCCATTCATCTGTTGATGGACACTTGGGTTGTTTCCATATCTTGACTATTACAAATAGTGCTGCTATGAATACTGGGGTGCATGTATTTTTTCAAATTAATGTTTTCATTTTCTTCAGATACATACCCAGGGTTGGGATTGCTTAGTTTTCTGAGGAACCTCCACACTGTTCTCCACAGTGGCTGCACCAATTTACATTCCCACCAAGAGTGTACAGGTGTTCCCTTTTCTCCACATCCTCACCAACAGGGGTTCTTTAGCTAAAGAAACAACATGATTTGTTTAATTTTTAAAAAATCCCTCAGGTTGCTGTGTGGACAATGGATTGTAAAGAGACAAAAGTGGAAATAGGAAGACCAGTGTTACTAAGAAAATATGAGGCTAATTTTCAACTTTTGTCAAAGCTACTCCAGAGAGAAATCCTCCCGAGAAGTTCCCCTTTTCCCATCCATGATTTTGGATATTTCTATGTGAGGAGTTGATGGTTGGAGTGGTGACAGCCACCCTGTGACCGTGAGGAAACCCCAAGTGTATCACAGAATAACTGCAGTCCGGCAATCACTGAGATGCTGAATTCTCCAACCAGAGAACTACCTATATCTGGAGTTCTTTTAAAGTATACTTTATTAACAAATTTCTCTTGTCTGGGCCTCTTTGGCCTGGTGCTTTGTTACTTGGAGTAGAATCATCCTGTCTGAAATACTCTCCCAGATCATTCATTTTTTTCAACAAATAGTAATTGGATCTCTTTAATGCCATCTTCTGCTTAATCTTATCATACAAGTAAAATAGGTATGAACCCTAATAGCATTTATGATGCTTTTCTTATTCACTATTTATTTCTATGATTCCTCCTTACTATTAGATTGGCAAAAAAGTTTGTCCAGGTTTTTCCATAAGATAACAGAAAAAACCCAAACAAACTTTTTGGCCAACCCAATATATTGTAAATAATTTGAAGACAGGGATTGTTTTTTATTTCTTTCTCCCCTTACCCCTCCATAATACCCAATAAAGTTCCTTGGGTACCAAATGAAATTGATGAATGTTTATTGAATTGTTAAAATAGCTTTGGATAATTGAATCTGCCTTCTCCCATCTCTCATATCTCTAATTCCATGTAACCTAAGATGATTAAACATAGACTGAAAAACACACATTACATTAAGTATTAATTTTCTCACCCTCAGCTAAAGTTCAGTCAAAGAAAGCAATACAAACAAGGCTTGAGCAGTTGCAGGTAAATGTAATAGATGGGTGTTGCTCTAATTCAAAGACATTCCAGCTAAGAATTATGCTTCACTTGAATTAAATACAGCCTCATAAAAATAGGAAGAGAAAAATAAAATTTATTTTGAATTAACATTGCTAATAAACTTTTCTTATTGATACTACTCATTGGAGGATCTTATGGGGAAAGAAGTATCCCTGTCTATAAGTCTTCCAGCATTGCTAAAGTATTGTGACAGCTTTCTCTGAAAATTGCTTGAAGACATCATTTTTTTTTTTTTTCATTTGCTTCCACTCAGCTTTTTCCCATCTGCTTCAAAGTGAACATAAGAGCACTTTCCAGAGTGAGCTGGTTTTCTCCCAACTCCAAAGTAAAGAATACCTTAATGCAGACTATAATATCATTTGATTATCACAATTTTTCAATCTTTTTGAAGATTCAAATAAGGCAGAACCGAACTCCTTACTCCAGTTTTCTTGCAACATTGTTCATCTTCTCTCATTTCTATCGGGTTCCAAGCCCCTTCCTCTCTGCTATGTCTTGTGAAATTATTCTCCGGTTTCAAGTGAGGGAAACTGAGAAAGCATGGCTTTAGTCTAATGTCTGAAGTTCCAAAATGTCCTTTGGATTTCTATAGCACATCTGAAAAGTAGACACTCATCAGTGACTAGACCTCAGCTCCCTCTAATGCATCTCCTTTCATTGTTCTTGAAATTTTTTCCATAACTTTCTAACCCACTTTTAAGTTCCATGTCCTAATAAAAGTCTCTCATCATTTAGTAGAATTTAGAGGTTCTAAAGTAAAATGAACAGCCTTCCCTTACATGCCATCAACATTTTAACCATGGTCATGATTATTATGGACAGACTATAATTGTTTTTAAAAAAATTTTTTGTGTTTTATTTTCTTACCTCAAGTCGTAGTAGAGTTGATTATAGTTAAGAACTTGTTCAAAAAACATGGATTAAAAACTTGTTATATGCCAGGTACCTGGAATTGAAAGGTAAATATAAATGAGTCCTGGCTCAATGGGTTCTTGCTCTAGTTGGGGAGAGAAATGAACAAGCAGACCAACCAGGTCCAGCCGGTTGCCAAGCAGATAGTAGATATTTATTATGTAAATATTTAGGAAGGACAGGAAGGAGTGAGGAAGGGCTATGTTTGAATAGACAGATTTGTTCAAAGAGTCCCAGGGATTCTATCTCTATTCATTCTCTTAATAATCTCAGCCAGTCTTGTGGTTTTAAATATTGTGTATTAACTGATGACTTCCAGATTTGTACCTCCAACGTCAAGTGCTCCTCTGAATGTCTCTGTATATCTGATTTCCACTTGGACATCTCCACTTTGATAGTTTTTCTGCTTTACAAACTTAACAATACAAACCCACAATTTTGAACTTTTCCCTCAAACCTACAATTTACACATTCTCCTCATCTCAGTAAAAGACAACTCTATTGTTCAAGTTACTCAGACCAGAAATGTTGACTCCTTTTCTTTCCCACTCTATATCAAATTCTTTAGAAATACTGTCAGCCCTGTCTTTAAACAGAGACTTATGAATCCCACTGCTGTCATCATGGCCCAAGCTTCCATGATCAGTGGTCTAGACCCCAGATTATTGAGATGGGTTTCTAACTACTCTGAATGGGCTTCTTGCTTCCACCCTGGCCTGTGTAGTCTATTCTCAACACATCAGCCTAAGTGATCTACTGAACTGTAAGTTAAACCATGCCATTCTCTCTGCTCGACACCCTTCCACTGCCTCCCATCCCAAGCAGAGAAAACCTCAAATTCCTTGCAGTATGTTATGTGGCCCTTCTTGATATTTGCCCTCCTTTTCCTCTCTGGCCTCCTCTCCTGCTACCTGTTCCTTAAGTCAGTCTACTCCAGCTGTTCAGGTCTCATTGACGTTGCCTCAACATGGCAGACATCTCCTACCTCAGGACCTTTGCACGTGACCTGCTTATTTCCAATCATGGCATTCTCCTACCCAAACCAGAAACCACCTCCCTTTCCTGCATCAGGAATCTGCTCCAATGTTATCTTTCAGTGCCAGCCTCCCTAATTATTGTATTTAATATCATAACACCCTCCCTCTTCCACCACCAGGTTCTTTATACACTTTTCCTGATTTATGGTATGCTATTTTGAATAATCATCTAGAATAACTCTTTGTTTTTAAGTATTTCCTTTTAGGCTGTCTCCTCCAATCCCCAACTAGAATGTAAGCTCCAAAGCAGTACTGTTTGTCTGTTGGTTTACTTTTTCTTCCACTGCTATATTTATAATGCCTGGAATATTTCCAGGCATATAATAAGCTTTCAGTAAACATGAATGAGTGAGCAAGTATCTATGCCAGAGAGAGGGAAGAGGCCTCGGGACTTGAGAGAACATAGGAACTGCTCAAGGAACTGTAAATGCATGTTCTGGCTGTGTGACCACTGGCTCCATGTGCAAAGGCTATAGTCAGACTCATGCCAAGTCGTGACTCTAAAAGTTATCCATGTGATCTTAGGCAACTTACTTTATCTCTATGAAACTTATTTTCCTCAGTTTTAAAATAGGGATAATAACACTATAGATTTCACAGGGTTTGGTTAAGAGATTTTCATGTGATATGACCTAGAGAGTGGCCAGATATGTAGTCTGAATTCAAGTGGTATCTATCATGACTCTAATAATTATTAATTAATGAAATAATGTATACAATTTACTTAGCATAGTTTACATCAGCTAATAAGACAGTCAGTGGCTTCTAAAACTTCTTCGGCTTCAGGTGCTGCTGCCAAAATTCAATGGGGAGGAGAATTCTTAGGGATGAATGACATAGGATGAGAGAACAAAGGTTAAAAAATAAAAGCCATAGAAAGGGTCTTGTGGGCTTAGCTAAGGATTTTTGACTTTCTCCTATAAAGCAGTGGTTCTAAATTTGAAAGTGCCTCAGGGGACTTCCCTGGCGGTCCAGTGGTTAAGACTTCGCCTTCCAATGCAGGGGCTGTGGGTTCAATTCCTGGTCAGGGAGCTAAGATCCCACATGCCTCGGGGCCAAAAAACCAAAACATAAAACAGAAACAATATGGTAACAAATTCAATAAAGACTTTTCAAATGGTTCACATCAAAAAAAAAGAAAGAAAGTGCATCAGGATCACTTGGAGGACTTGTTATAAACACTGATTGCTGGCCTCCACCCCCAAAGTTTCTGCTTCAGTAGGTCTGGAATAGATCCTCGAATTTGCTAAGCAACAAACATTTATTCAGTTTTTGTAGGTCAAGAATCCAGGTGAGGATTGCACTCAAGTGTCAGCTAGGGCTGTGGTCTCACTGGAAAGCTTGACTGAAGGGGAAACTGCTTCTTTTTTTCCAAGGCTTCCTTCCCATTTTTCTCAGTTGAAGTATAGTTGATTTACAGTGTTATATTAGCTTCAGGTGTACAATGTAGTGATGCAGTATTTTTGCAGATTATACTCCATTATAAGTTATTACAAGATAATGGGTATAATTCCCTGTGTTATACAATGTATCCTTGTTGCTTGCCTATTTTATACATAGTAGTTTGTATCTGTTAATCCCATATCCCTAATTTGCCTCTCCTTCTCTCACTCTCCCCTTTGGTAACCACAAGTTTGTTTTCTCTATCTGTTAATCTCTTTCTGTTTTGCATATATATACATTCATTTGTATTATTTTTATGTTCTACATATAAGTGATATCATACAGTATTTGTCTTTCTCTGACTTATTTCACTAAACATAAGACACTGTAGGTCTATCTGCATTGTTGCAGATGGCAGAATTTCATTCTTTTTATGGCTGAGTAGTATTCCATTGTTCATTTCTTAATCCATTCATCTGTTGATGGGCAATTAGGTAGCTTCCATGTCTTGACTGTTGTAAATAATGCTGCTATGAACATTGGGGTGCATGTATCTTTTCAAGTTAGTGTTTTCATTTTGGGGAGGATATATATACCCAGGAGTGGGATTGCTGGACCATATGGTAGTTTTGTTTTTGTTTTTTTGAGGAACCTTAATAATGTTTTCCATAGTGGCTGCACCAATTTACATTCGCACCAAGAGTATACAAGTGTTCCCTTTTCTCTACATCTTCTCCAACGTTTGTTATTTGTAGACTCTTTGATGATGGTCATTTCAACATGTGTGAGGTGATATCTCGTTGTTCTGATTTGCATTTATCTAATAATTAGCAATGCTGAGAGTCTTTTCATGTGCCTGTTAGCCATCTGTATATCTTCTTTGGAAAAATATCTGTTCAGGTCTTCAGCCCATTTTTTGATTGGGTTATTTTTTAGCTGAAGACCTTCCTCCATTCTTTGCCATGTAGACTCTTCACGGGGCAACTCACAACATGGCAACTGGCTTTCCTCAGAGACAGCAAGCAGGAGAGCAAGAGAGAAGCCCCAAGATAAAAGCCACAATCTTTCTGTAACCTAATCTTGGAGGTGGCATCCCATTATATCCGCCATATTCTGTTTGGTAGAAATAAGTCACTAAATCCAGCCATACTCAATGGAAGAGTGTGAATACCAGGAGGTGGGAGTCTTTGGTGGCCAAGGTGATTACGATGGCGATGGTCTGGAGACCATAGTCTGAGAACAATTGCTGTAGATAATTTTAAGCAAGTGAGTGACAGGGAGGGTTGCAGCATGGAGAGGAGGTGAAAATGGAAGTGAGACTTTTGAAAGCTATTGCAGTAATCTACAGGATAAGTTTTATGTTTATATCATTAATATTCTTTTATGTTTTGAAAATTAACTCTTTTTTAATCAACATAATTAACAATTATGCCTCCAATTTTTGGTCTAAACTTCCTCTATAAATGAGATATTTGAAAATAACTTTCAAGGTTATATAAAAAGATCTGTTGGAGTTAAATTCCATTAAGGGTTTCAGTACAATTTTGTCCCCTTATTTACCACTAAGCATGTATTTAAATCGAGAGAGGGTTCAGGCTGGACTATTGGAAAAGGTACTTTAGCCTTGGCCACTAAGAACATTCTAAGATAAAGGCAATTGACGGTTCTAAATACATAAGTACAAACATTCAACACATCTTTCTCTCTCTGAAAACTTAGACTAGGCTGCAAATTAATAATATATTCAAGGACACAATAGCTGTTAAAGTTGCTAAGAAAATGAACATAAAAAATAGAGCAACATTTCATAAAATGAAAGGAAAATGATTTTAATTTAAAGGTAGAAACAAATGGCTTTAAAAGTGTGGGAGATTCATAAGTAGACAGCCTGCCTCACCCCATCAGCTGTTCCCATCCCATCTCCCGGAGTCATGGACATCCAGTCTCAACAGCAGTTTCCATATTCTTTTGCTGCGGCAGCAGGGGGCAGCTTAGCCCCTCTGGCTGAGGGTTCTGTTTCCTTGGCTTGCTTATTTGTCTGAAGTCAATTCACTTGCCTCAGTCTGCTCTCACTTCCTGGTCACTGATTTTGGCTGCCATTTAGTTCAACATGTTATCCATTTTCTTAATCATCTCCAAAAGAGAGAAGGGGACAGAGATGCCCTAACCATTACCCATCACATCAGCCCACGACAGCTTCAGATCATGGGTTCCACAGACAGCGACCCAAGTGTAGGTGTTTTCCTTAGCACTACTTCAGCCATAGCGACAATAATGGGAAAGTTAGCGCGTGCATCGAGAAGTATATCAAAGCCCTGATTCTTTATCTTAATCAAGCAATGGCTTTCTGCCTGCACTGCAACCAGGTGCCCCCCATATTGCCACGAGATAAATACATAATGCTCGACAAAGTACAAATGTACGCAATTTTGAAAAGGTTCCCTACGACCCAGAAAATCAGCAAGTGAAACCACGCAAATCGTATGAAAAGAAATTAAAAGAGGCAGAGACAAGATGCATTTTTAGTTTGGCCTTACAAATGCTGAACAATTCACTTCGGGAATGGTAGGTGGAACCACTGCTTTGAAGCGACCCGAAGCCCAGGTGAAATAGATGCCCATCACCTAGATTGCCTGAGGATAGATTAAGGGGGCGGTTGAATGGGTAAATATTGCATAACACTTTCAGTAAGAGTGAGAAAGTATGGCATTATTTGAGTGAGTAAGTAAGTTTAAGAGCAAATATTGCATTATTTGAAACGTTTCTAGTTTCAACCCTGACTTCTTCTAATTCCTCCTAAATTCTAGAGCAGTTTTCCTAATTGCCTAAGGAGACAACTTACAGGTATGACTCTGTTCCTCCTTCAGTATTACCTGCCTCTCTTAAAGGCCGAATCATCCATGTGGTTGTGAGATCTTTGAAGGTGCAAGTTACGTCTGATTTAGCTCTGTATCTCTAGTATTTTTTCCCAAAGTAGAAAGGAGACAATCAGATGTAATCACATATCCAGACATTGAAATGATTCCAGGAACTACCTGAAGAAATGAATTCATTATTTTGTAATTTGCAAACTTTAGGTTAGGGTAAGATTCGTCTCTCAAAGCAAAACCTTGTCATTAAAGGATGAGAAAGCACCAGCTCGGAAGCCTGTATAGACGTGTTTATTGTCAGGTCAGGTAACCACTCAGAACAGGTCACCGCACAACAGGTCACCACTCAAGGGATAAATCAAGATATTTATTCCATGAAACAGGCATTAATCAAGAACTTCTTGTGGGCAAGTCACTGTTAGAAGATAGACGAATAAGGCACAGTCCCTGAACTCTGGAAATTTCTATTTAACGGGGAGGCATAGCACCTATCACAATTATAATTAGACAATTTTCCATTTTCTGTTTCTTCTTTTAGTTTCAAAGCTCTGTGAGCACTAGTACTTTCTATCGATATTATCTAGCAGTTAGCATGGTGCTTGGAATATATAAGGCATCACAGGTCCTTGTAGAATGAACGAGTCCTTCTAATACCAAGTGGAGAGTGGTCGTCCTCCCCAGTCCATGTCCATCGTCCTCCTCTCTCAGGCCCTTATCTCTGCCTGGACCCTTGAGAGTGTCCTCTCTCATCACTCAAATCTCCTGCAAGCCTTCTTTCTCACTGCCACTAGAGGGACCTTTCTAAAACCACACCTGATCCTGCTTAAAATCCTGAATGTCATCTCCAGCAGATAACAGTGGTCCTTCCTTTTGGTCATGGAGATCCTTTTGAGACTCTGATGAAAGCCATTGGTCATTTTCCCTCTTAAAATGCACCTACAACACAAGATTCTGTACCCAGTTTCTAGGTGTCTGTGATCTTCCTGAAGCCCATTTCTTAAGCCTGATAGAGGTCTAGGAACTCTACCTTAAGAATCCCAAGATAAAATGCAAACTGTTTAGTAGGACACAAGCTATCTGTCACTTCTGTGTCATCTTCTGGCCCTACCCTCTCCCCCAGCAGTCATACCCCCAACCTCACTTTGCCCACCAGCCATACCGTGCTCTCCTGGACTCCATGTATCTTCCTGGAGTTGGTGCTGTCATCTCATAACCCTGTCCCTTGCCTGCTTGGTGAACTTTAATCACCCTTCAAAAACAAGCTCACCTTTCACCTGTTCTGGGGAGTCTCCTTCAATAGGCCCTAATAAAAATCATCCCTTATTTCCTTGGGTTACCTCTGGTTCTTTCACATACCTCTGAGGTTGTTTGTCTTATTATATTATAATCATCATTACTTACATGTCACTCCTCTAAACTCTAAAAGTATTACTAATACTACTACTAATAATGGCTACTATTTAATCCAAGCTTATAATTGCATAAGGCCCTGTTCTAACCATTTTATATATATAATTTTTTTAATTTATTAAAAAAATTTTTTTAGCACCTTGATGCTTTATTTTAAACAGAGTTGAAATGAAATATATATTACATCCCCTACTTCCCTAAGGAGCAGCCATTAGGTTATTTTTTATTTTTTATTTTTTTATTGGCGTATAGTTGATTTACAATGTTGTGTTAGTTTCTGCTCTATGGCAAAGTGAATCAGCCATACATATACATATATCCACTCTCTTCTAGACTCCATTTCCATGTAGGTCATTACAGAACTCCGAATAGAGTTCCCTGTGCTATACAGCAGGTTCTTATTAGTTACCTTTTATATATAGTAGTGCATTATATAACATAATTTAAATCTCACAAAAGTCTATGAAGTAGGTATTATTTTTATCTATATTTTATAGTTGAAAAAGCCAAGGCATAGAGAAGTTAAATTTTAATTCCTTGAGTCAAGAAGTTCATCTGAAAACATGCTTATTAAAATGAACTGACTCAAAATGCAGTATTAAAAACATCAGCAAATTGCTGAAATGATACTTATAATAGCTGTCATTTGCTGAGCACTGACTACTCTCACTGCACTTGGAAATTTACGTTATCAGTAATAGTAATCATCCTTCAGCAAGGCACATTTTAGTTTCCCCCTTTAACAGTAGGGGGAGAGTTAACCCCTTGACAGAGTGTTTCCTATGAAATCTGAATACAGAATACAGAACAGGTGAGCCTTGGGAAGACTTCTAGGAGGGCTGGTCTGTGGGTGAGGATGATGGAAACAGAAGTTTTGGTGGGTTCTGTAGCTTGGAGAAAGGATGTTAAATAGGGAAGATCACTTGGCCTCTCAGATTCTCACAGTGAGGATGACCCTGGTGCGGTCACATAGTCTCACCCTCTAAGATCACATAGTCTCACCCTCTAAGGTCACATAGTCTCACCCTCTAAGGTCACATAGTCTCACCCTCTAAGGTCACATAGTCTCACCCTCTAAGGTCACATAGTCTCACTCTGAGCTTTTTATATTCACAACCTTGAATATTAGTGCTTCTAAGGATCATCAGTTTTTAGATTTATTTGACTTAAAATCATCAGAAACCAATATATAAAAATTAAAGTGATACTTTATTAATTCATCATCCATCCCCTGATAAGTACATTCATGCCTTGTTGTCATATCTGCATGAGAAGTTACATCATAACTAAAAGATTGCCAGGAGCACAGAGATCAGAGCTCTGGCAGTTGGTGAGACAATTTTCCAACAAATATTGAGTACCTCTATATGCCACTCACTGCACTGAGGAATACAACAGTGATCAAAAAGGGACAAAGATCCTATGCTCGCAGATGTTAAATACCAGGGTTGCATCATTAGGTCCTATATGCCTATTGCTCCATCTGCGTTATAGAGACAACCCCATCATGTGCTGATAGTGATGACAAGGAGCCCCAAGCAGTACAGTCGGCTCTCGGTCAGTGTTTGCTCCCTGACTCCCTTCTCTACCAAGGCTCTATCACTGACCACAAGTTCACTTTATAGTTAAGAAATTCTTTCTTGTCAGTTAACCTATGACAAAGGAGGCAAGAATACACAATGGAGAAAAAGACAGCCTCTTCAATAAGTGGTGCTGGGAAAACTGGACAGCTACAGGTAAAAGAATGACATTAGAACACTCCCTAACACCATACGCAAAAATAAACTCAAAATGGGTTAAAGCACTAAATGTAAGACTGGATATCATAAAACTCCTAGAAGAAAACCTAGGCAGAACACTCTTTGACATAAATCGCAGCAATAATTTTTTTTGGATCTGTCTCCTAAAGCAAAGGACATAAAATGAAAAATAAACAAATGGGACCCAATTAAACTTAAAGGCTTTTGCACAGCAAAGGAGACCATCTATAAAACAAAAAGATAACCTACTGAATGGAGAAAATATTTGCAAATAATATGACTGATAAGGGATTAATATCCAAAATATATGAACAGCTCCTACAACTCAACATCAAAAAAACAAACTGATTAGAAAATGGACAGAAGACCTGAATAGACATTTTTCCAAAGAGGACATGCAGATGGCCAATAGGCACAGGAAAAGATGATCAACATCACTAATCATCAGGGAAATTCAAATCAAAACCACAGTGAGATATCACCTCACGCGTGTCAGAATAGCTGTCATCAAAAAGAAGACAAATAACAAATGTGGGCGAGGATGTGGAGAAAAGGGAACCCTTGTACAGTGTTGGTGGGAATGTAAATTGATGCAGCCACAGTAGAAAACAGTATGGAGGTTCCTCAAAAAACAAAAAATTGGACTACCATAGGATCCAGCAGTTCTACTCCAGTGTATGTATCCAAAAAAACCCCAAAACACTAATTTGAAAAGATACATACAACCCAATGTTCACAGCAGCATTATTTACAATAGACAAGATATGGAAGCAACCTACATGTCCATCAACAGAGGAATGGATAAAGAGGATGAGGTTTATATACACAATGGAAAACTACTCAGCTGTAAAAAGAATGAAAAATTTGCCATTTGCAACAACATGGATGGACTTGGAGGGTGTTATGCTAAGTGAAGTAAGTCAGACAGAGAAAGACAAATACTGCATGACATCACTTATATGTGGAATCTAAAAAATACAACAAGCTAGTGAATAAAACAAAAAAGAAGCAGGCTCACATATTTAGAGAACAAACTAGTGGCTACCCGTGGGGAGAGGGAAGGAGGGAGGGGCAACATAGGAGCAGGGGATTAAGAGTTACAAACAATTATGTATAAAATAAGCTACAAGGATATATTGTACAACATGGGGAATTTAGCTAATATTTTTAATAACTATAAAAGGAGTATCACCTTTAAAAATTGTGCATCACTATATTGTATACCTGTAAGTTACGTAATATTGTATATCAGCTATATTTCAATAAAAATATATATGTTAAAAAAGAAATTCTTGAGTGTTGTTTATTCTAACAATTAGAGTATACTGAAGTCTTAGTCCGTTGACATTCCCTCTTTTTTTTTGGCATATCTTTTCTGTTCTGTTGCATGTTTATTTAGAGTTTCACTCTCAGAGAGGAGGTTTCTGGTCCTGTGCATCACTTACAGAGAGCAGCTTGAGTAGAACTATGCTTCTGTACATGTCTGCACATTGGCAAATAGATAATTGTGTCTATAGCTTATAATACAAAGAGGATGGGTTGAAAATGTAGCTTGGGGCCAAATCAGGAGGATTTTGAGGACCAGTACGTGGAGTAGGAACTTTATTCTGTATTTGGTAGAAAGTCATTACAGGTTTTAGAACAAGAAGTGACATACGCAGATATGAATTTTTAGAAGGTACAAATTTTAAGGACAAAACTTCAGAAAAAGAAATAAACTTTCTTTTTCTAAAGCTGATCCTCATTTTCATTCCATGCCTCTATCCTTCCAGTGCATACAAGTTAATCCCAATTGGTTTAGGATCGTCCACTGTTTCTTCCTGGATTTCCTTGCCAAACAGCTAAATTTAGTAATTTGGGTTTTTCTGGTTGTTTTCTCCAATTTTAAGTAATGTCTTCCCTGGCTAGGAGGATAATACATTTCCCAGATACGTTTGTGAATATTAGAACAGCAGGGACATGTGCGTATTCCTGAAGAGAGCCCAATACAATAACCAGACCCCAGAAGTCTTCTGCTCCCCAGCAAGTACAGAAGCTGCACCATGGAAATGGCTGGGCAGCCTGTACTGGAGCCGGGCAGAGGGTCTCAGTCAATCTCCAGAGTTCTTAGTTGCCAATGCAAGGGGCAGGGGAGCCTAGCACTGAGATGGTTAAAGTTCTTAGGCAACCTCAATGAGGTTCCCACAGTAATGGAACTTTTTCTTTGTGTTCAAGAAGGGCTCTGAGAAATAACTGGGTGGGAGTTGGATTTAGAGTGACCTTGCAGTCCAGAGTGAGGGACGATGCACGATCTGCTCATATTAAAGATTATTTACATCCCTGGAGCATGGATGCAGAATCAAGGCTCATATTACAAATTAATTTTTAGAAAATTAAAGAAATTTGACATACTCTATACCTATGTGGCCTGAAATTCTGACCTGCTGCATAGTTTAGAATCGAATAAACTACAACCCAGTGACTATGAAGGAAAATTGTTTAATCAATGGAAAGTTAGAGTATGCCACCAAGTAGATGAGAACAGGGCAATGGCCAAGTTCGTTTTCACCAGTTACAGGCAAATATGGCTGTAGTTATCTGAATTATTAAATGTGGAACTAAAAGCAGAATTCTAGCACGGGTGAACAAAATCTATGGAGAAGCAACAAAGACTTAAATGACTAGTTAATGTTGGGGTATACAAATTACCCAAATATTCACTATCTGAGTACCCAAGTTTTGATGATGATGATGGAGAACCAAAGGTCACCTGAAGGAAAACACTCTCCAATGAAGTAATATTCTATAAAACTAGTCCCCATTAAAACAACCTACCCAATTCACGGTAACATTTATGCCCGCCAGTTCAATCAAAGCCTTTTATTAGTCAGTCTCTCACTGACTATGACTCACATTAAATGTCCAACTTAAAATTTCATTTTGATGCAAATCAATTGCAGACTGAAATTCCAAATTTTGCAAGATCTGATTTCATGAAGTTTCTGTAAGTAAATTTGTAGAATTACTCATATCATACCAGAATTATTGGCAGAATACCACTTTGCTCTATCATAGTTTTCTGTTGGAAAAAATCAGCACTTGATTCAGTCTACAGTGGTTATAAGAACTGATGCCTAGTTGAATTATAAACTAAATTTATTAAAATAAGCATATCATAAATTAATTTTTTACTCTAAGATAATATCTCAATTTAACTTGTTGTTATTGTTTCTGTTTTGTAATATTTACCATAAAAATTTGATATGTTTCAAAGGGATTCACTTTCAGTGGCTTTTTCTAGTAATGTAATTTGTACCTGCTGTACTAAATAAAGCAGATGGAACTTTATGCAGGCAAAAAGACAGTTCCTCTGTAGCCATTCTGTCTAGGGGACAAATATACATTAAAAGGAAGCAAATGGTGTTGGGGGGAAACAAGATCAGATGGGTAGATTGGGAAAAAAGTACCCACTTACCATAAATCCTCATTATACAATTTTACAACTGACTACTAGAAATGGAGCTTATTTTGAGATACGTCGACCACATTTAGCAAGTATCTAGGTTTTCTTGGCATGTACAATGTGCTCAATGTAACGTCTACTAGAGTTTACTAAGCCTTATTTTCTTTGCCTATTTCTCTTATTTATTTTAAATTTGTGTTGTACAATGCTGTAACCTATCGCAAAACACGTGTGCTATAAATAAAATAAATCAAATACAATAGGTATTAAGGACCTTGCAAGTTGAATCTGCTGCCGATGATTGTTTTGACCTTAAATATAAAGATTTGGGGAGTATATAAAGAAGGATAATATTCTGTAACTACTGGTTTCCAGTTTAAAGCTCTGGAAGATTTAACCTTGTCTAATGCAGTGGCTCATGAACTTTTTCCTGGCAGCTATGGCCTGGTTAGATGATAGTTTACAGCCTGACCTTGGGCTAGATTATCCTGCACAGCCTCTGTTCTGTCTTAGCAGCCCTGGGGTCCTTGGCTGGCTAAGTGCAGAAAAACTTAGAATTGACTAGAAGGCTCTCTGGTGCACTCCTGAAACCTAATAATTCCACCAGGATGTCAGCTCAAGGAGACCATTCAGGCTTCAGGGAGCACAGCAATTTCTAAGTGCCAATGATGAAGGGAAGTTGACCCAAAGGAGAAGCTTTGGATGGATTTTCCTTACCCTGCTCTTAAGGGACCCCAGAACATTTTACTAGGATTTTAGACTGAATTGCTTTGAGACACTCAAAAGTAATTTTCCAAATTTTTATTATAAGGCCAAGTCTATAACTTTTTCCCTTGAATCATTTTCAGTTCAAGTGTATGTAGAAAATAAAGCATTTTGCTGAAAAGCCCCTAGATCTAAATTATTTGAATGATGTGGATTCTTACCTGCATACTTTTAGCTTTCACAGGAAGTGGTTTTTTCTTTATGACCCCTAACTGGTATTTCATCACTTTCAAAGTCCCTTGGGGCCCTTGCTTTTCCTTTAGCACTCACTTTTGAATTTTTCAGCCTTTCTTCAAGAGTAGGCCCATCAGTCCCCCTTTTTTTTCCCCCCTACAGCAGCACTTATTTAGTCTCTCATCCTCAGATATTTTGTTAAAGTCCTACAGCAGCCAAGGAATTAAGGGGGGATAGAAAGATTTAGAAGCAAAACTTCTGCCCAGAAAAGAAAGCATGAAGTCTGTAAAGGTGCTAAACCATGTAAACAATCCATTGTAATACATAGCAAATGGTGTTCCCTGCCATAAACCTGCACAGGTAAAGTCGTATTCAGAGAAGGCGGAAGAAAGTTGGAAAGGTATCATGGTACCGCTTTACGGAAGACATGGCCTTTTGGCACAAGAGCTTGAAAAGTGAGTAGGGAGTGGGATTTGGGTACGGAATTAGAGCATGTCAGCTGCAAGTCGTTCAGGTTTGCTTGAAGGTAGTGGAAGTCCAGGTGGAGAGCTTGAGTAAGGCGGTGTCTTAGAAGACAATCTAAAACCTTTTTGATGAGTGTCGTCTAACTGAAATATAATATGAGCCTCCTATGTAATTTGTAATTTTCTAGTAGCAACATTCAAAAGTAAAAAAAAAAAAAACAAAAAATTAATTTTAATCATATCTTTCATTTAACCCAGTAGATCTAAAATATTAATATTTAATATGCAATCAAGATAAAATTTATTGAGGAGATATTTACATTCTCTTTTACATACTAAGTCTTTGAAATCCAGTGTGTGTTTTACACTCACAGCCCATGTCAATCCCTACGAGCTAACTCTCAAAAGCTGCATAATCCCATGTAGTTGGTGGCTCCCTCATTGGACAGTGCAGTTCTTAACTTGAGCTGATTTTAGTTAATGAGGACAAGAACTAAAGAAAGAAACTGAAGAAAACAAGGAGATACCATGCATTTTGCTCAACATGTATTTGTATGATTTGGGCTGAGAAACACGTGCAGCCCCCAAAATGACCTGCCCACTTTCTCCTCCTCTGCTCTGGGTAACTATTCTCCTTGTTCATCCGGGATCCATAGCTCCTAGCCACAGTCCCTTTGCTTAGGGCCACGGCAGCTCAACTTCTGGTTCTAGAAAGGTGCATATGACTTAGCCCCAGGCTAATGTGTTCAATTCTTTCCCCTGGACGTAGTTGTTGGTTGTGACCAATGAAGTCGGAGGAGACACTTTCTGGGCTGTATAGGAAAGGTGCTTCCTCTCTCTATTGAGAAAGCTACCTGAGGTGCGTCTCCCTCTCTCTCTGTTTCTCTCTCTCTCTCTCTCTCTCTCTGGATGTGAACAAAGGAATGTTAAACAGTATCTTGTAAGTACTCGGGAGCAACGCTGAAGAAAAAGTAGAGAGAACCCTACGTTACATCAAGAAGCCTGTTCTAACTCTGTATCCCATGGGAGAGGTTGCTACCCTGTATCCATTTTCTTCTTTTTCCTCAGTAATGGACCTCGATGTTTGATTCTGGCACATTGCCATGCAGAATTAACACTCCATTTCCTGGCCCCCTTTGAAGAGAAGTGTGGCCATGTGACTCAATCTGGCCAGTGAGATGCAAGCAGAAGTGTTCTGTATGACTTGCTGGAGGTCTCATACTTCATGGCTTGAGTTATTAGCTGCTTTCTTGACCATGCTGTGACCTTGAGGTTGGAGATTGTGTGCAGAGGATTAGCAGGGGGCAGATTGGAGCTTGAGTTCCTAGTAAGATCGTGGGGCCTCCATATCATTTTTAACCACATTCCTTTTACATGAGAGAGGGGTACATGTCTATTTTCCTTCAACCACTGATATTTTGAGTCATTTATATTATAGAACAGCTACATCTCTATTTAATCATGCCCTTCCCCTGGTGAGCAGCAGTGACCTACACAGACAAGATCCACTAAGTGGGAAGGAAAAGTAATAAACAAGTAAACAAGCAGAAGAGAGACTTTCCAGGAGAGAAGGGCTGCTCCGTGCAGTCAGGGAGGTCTCCTTGGGGAGCTGTGGCCTGCAGGACAGCACAAGAGGCCCGAGATGGATACAGGAAGAATGGCAGTGCACCTGGAGTGCACAGAGGACCTACAGAAACAGGAGTTCACAGGCAGGGCCAGAGCAGATCGGGCCCCCTAGGCCAGGAGAGCAATTCACATTCTTTCCTAAGGGAACTGGGAAGCCACTAAGTAAGTTTTTAAACAGGAGACTAAATGGCCTAGTTTTGTAATTAGCTTTCTGTTTATTTATAATTTACATTTTGATGGATCACTCAGTATATAAGACAAGAGTAAGAAAACGATTTGCAGTTGAAAGTGAAGACTGGTGATGGCTTAGACTAAAATGGTAGCAGTGGAGATGAAGATGGACACGTGTATTTTCTTTTTTGGGGGGGGTATTTATTTATATATATATATATAGTTTTATTTTTTTATTGAAGTATAGTTGATTTACAATGTTGTGTTAGTTTCAGATGTACAGCAAAATGCTTCAGTTATACATATATATGTATATATATATTTTTTATCAGATTCTTTTCCTTTATAGGTTATTACAAAATATTGAGTAGAGTTCTCTGTGCTATACAGTAGGTCCTTGTTGTTTATCTATTTTATACATAGTATATGTATATATGTTAATCCCAAACTCCTAATTTATCCCTCCCCTGCCCGCCTTTCCCCTTTGGTAACCATAAGTTTGTGGACACGTGTATTTTCATATAATGAAAGCATTAGGTAAACAGAAGAGATATTCCAATAGTTCATTAATCTTGTAGCACTGATTTTTTTTTTCTATGTGATTTAAGTCATTACTACTCTTTGTCGTTACCCAGCAGAGAGTAGGACCTGGAAGGAGTGGGAGAAATACTGAATAGATAATGGCCGGTGGATAAAGAATGTCAGGGAATGGAACAGTGTGTGGATCCACACTGCTAGGAGAAAGCCTGAGAATACAGGGAAAATGAAACCATGCTGGGAGTACCCAAAGGGTTTTGTGACCAGGAGGGAAAAAGAGGATAATGCAGAAAGTAAGGGTGGACATGGGAAAATGGGAATTTGTTCACTTCCAAGTTTTATCTAAGCCCTTCTTGCAGAAAATACTTTAGCTGATAGGCTGAAGATTCCAGAGAACTGGAGAAAGGGACACAGTAAGAACCTGTGTCCCCTGCATTGGCAGGAAGGTTCTTAACCACTGCACCACCAGGGAAGCCCCTACAATGTTGTGTTAGTTTCTGCTCTGCAGCAAAGTGAATCAGTTATACGTATACATATATCCACTCTTTTTTAGATTTTCTTCCCATTTAGGTCACCACAGAGCCCTGAGTAGAGTTCCCTGTGCTATACAATAGGTTCTCATTAGCTATCTATTTTATACATAGTAGTGTATATATGTTAATCCCTAACTCCCAGTTCATCCCACCCCTCCTTCCCCCCTTGGTAACCATAAGTTTGTTCTCTATATCTGTGACCCTATTTGTGCTTTGCAAACAAGTTCATCTGTACCATTTTTCTAGATTCTGCACATAAGCGATATTATACAATATTTGTTTTTCTCTTTCTGACATACTTCACTCTGTATGACAATCTCTAGGTCCATCCATGTTGCTGCAAATGGCATTATTCATTTTTTTATGGCTGAGTAATATTCCACTGCATATATGTACCACATCTTCTTTATCCATTCCTCTGTCGATGGACATTTAGGTTGTTTCCATGTCCTGGCTATTGGAAACAGTGCTACAATGAACAATAGGGTGCATGCATACTTTCGAATTCTGGTTTTCTCCAGATATATGCCTAGGAGTGGGACTGCTGGGTCATATGGTAGCTCTATTTTTAGTGTTTTAAGGAGCCTCCATACTGTTCTCCATAGTGGCTGTACCAATTTACATTCCCACCAACAGTGTAGGAGGGTTCCCTTTTCTCTCCACCCTCTCCAGCATTTATTGTTTGTAGATTTTTTTAATGATGGACATTCTGAGAGGTGTGAGGTGGTACCTCGTAGTTTTGATTTGCATTTCTCTAATAATTCGTGATGTTGAGTACCTTTTCATGTTTGTTGGCCATCTGCATGTCTTCTTTGGAGAAATGTCTATTTAGGTCTTCCACCCATTTTTGATTGGGTTGTTTGTTTTTTTGATATTGAGCTGAATGAGCTGCCTTGGATTCTGAACCACAGACCTTTGAGTTATTTCCATGATGCTCTTGATTCTTCACTATTTGGTTCTGTTTGTCCCAGTTGGCCTGAGACTCTTCTCTTGGGTAAGATTCATTTTCCCCTTATTCTTCCCATAACCACCATTATCCTTTCCATTATTTGAGGCAATCTGAGTGATCATTTCCCCTTTCAATTGAAAGAGCCTAGCATAGAAATGAATTAGATGTAATGCACCAATGGTATGTTGGTAAATGTCTAACAACTAACTGTCCAGAGGAAAAAAGAACTAACTTGTGGCCTTTGTCAGTTTCCATGATGTAAATACTGCTACCATGACTTATTTCAAGCTACCAACATAATGTTACAGAACAGTAGAGAATGAGGACGAGGTGCGCGATCAGCTCTCGTGAGACTGGAGGAACTGACCCCAGCATAGCACTGGATCAAACATTCAACAATATAGATCTTGTTCTTTTTCTAATCCTTCTTTATAAAATTCAGTAACTACTTTCTCTGTTATCCCTTTAAAGATCTGATATTACTTTTATATGGATGTTACCCCCCATTCCCACTATTTTATGCCAATTAATTTATAGGGCAATTTAACTTCCTTTTGTATTTCAGAGGATACACTTTATGTTTATATTTTTCTATAACCATGTGCACTCTACTTTTGTCATAGTTTTGGTTCCGTTTGAAATCGCTTAGTGCATTTTGAATTGTTCCATTATAAAAGCTGCTTGACTTACTTTCAAATTGAAAGTCTTCAAATGAAATGGGAAAACCTACAAGTACTTCAGCCTTAAAATTGTCCTACACTATACATGGTGATTTGAAATGATTGTGGTACTTTCCTTTTTGTTTTAAGTGTCTCTTTATAAGCAGTAGGGACTCTGAACTTACGAAGCGGAAAATAATTTAAAATTATTGGAGTACTGTGGGTCTTTAGGGGACCTTCATTCTTTCAAATTGGAATTCCAACTTGTGAAGTGCTCCAGCAAGTTTAAATTGCTGAATGCGCTAGACTCAAGATTCTGGTACAGAGCTCCTTACCAAAGTATGTATTATACATTAAAAATCCTTGAGCTACTTCTAAGAGGACATGGCCAGATTATTAGGTTCTTTTTTTCCTCAATCTGCAATTAAGAACTTACATGATATGTGTGAAGAATGAAAGCAGATCCATATTTTAATCTCAAATGTTAACTCTTCCTTAAATTCTGATCCTCCGAGATATAGAGGTTTATATTAGACAATCTGAAATACTATAGACTTGAAGAGATATGAATGAAAATAAGAATTTCATAGGTCTGCACAAACTCATTTTTATGGAAAAAAACACCCTAATATTATTTCTTGTGCCCTATGAATATGGACAATGTAAAAAAAATATATATGCCCTTAATCTTCCATGTCATTATAGTAACAGTTATTATTATGAAAAATTAATTAATGCAGTCATCTTGTTCCAATTGGAATAAAAATAAATTCACAAAAGCTAGTGTAATAACTCTAGAAAATGTAAGGGTATGTAGGCAAAAGAGAGTAATGCTTTTTTAATCTTCATAAATCAAATAACAGCTGAGGCTGGTGGCCATGACAGTTTATGTTTGTCCATAAAGAAATGGATTCAACAGTTTCAAAGCACTCCTGTGTCCTAATAAACTTCACAAATCATGTTTGAAACCAGTGACTCTGTGTGGGTCCATCCATTATAAAGAAATGAGTTCCCATCCATCGGATTCCAGTGCCATGTCCATCGCTTGGTACATATATGTCCTAAGTGCTATAAGAAACAGGAAAATGAATGTGACAGTTTGACTTTTCTCATGTGACTTGGGGAAAAATGCAAATGTAATCTTTCTTTCCTCCAACCCAAATAAAAGTGACTGTTGCCATCATAGCTTCCACCACCATCAACAAAAATAGTAACAAATTAAAAATGATGTAAAAGAAAAAAAACCTATACAGAATACATCATTAATCTGTGGGTGTACATTAGTTGTATGTGGAGTTTTGTTATTTTCTGTCATGTATAGAATTTACCATCCTAAAACATCTGTAAAGTCCAAAATCAGCATTATTTTTATTTTAAAATTATAAACTGGCCTAACATTATTGCCTTACTGGAAGAATTTGACCGTTCAAAATATATTTCTATCTTA
This sequence comes from Eubalaena glacialis, assembly GCF_028564815.1. Taxonomy (NCBI): domain Eukaryota; kingdom Metazoa; phylum Chordata; class Mammalia; order Artiodactyla; family Balaenidae; genus Eubalaena; species Eubalaena glacialis. The sequence goes on from NC_083727.1 coordinate 92,951,561, forward strand.
TTGGTTTCTTTTTAAAAAAAGTGTACATGGATCTGTGGAAAGGATAAAAGATACTTTCATATGAACCCAGAAGAACAACTGCTAAGGGAAGAGAAGACAATGTAAATGAAAATGTTTTGAAAAATATCCTTGTTATTCTAAATTCATAATTTACATGGGACATATTTGTTGGGGCAGAAGATAATGTGCCCTAAACCTTACTTGAAGATTACTTGTTTTAAATTATTTTCTTCATATGCAGTGGAGAGAGAAGGTTGTTCTCTGAATGACAGTGATTCTTTTAAATTAAGCACAAAGAGCCATCCATGCATTACACACACATAGACTTGTCAAACATCCTCAATTCATTTTTTTATTTTTTAATATAAATTCTTTTATTATTTTCTAAACTGGGATTAGCCTTCCAATGCTACTTTAGAGGAAAATAACATATATGGAAGAACAGGGCAGTAAATATACCTTCTTTTGTATAGCCATTTTGAATGTTGGGTTTAATGAAAATTCAAGAACCTGTCATTGTACTGTACGTATAACCTGCTTCATCCAACTCTAATATTGACAGAACGCAGAACAGAGAATAATATAGCATGAAAACTCTTCTTATAGTTTTACAGACTTTTATTCACTGATGTATTGTTTAAAAGTTTTGACTGTAACTCTTCTTGGCCATAGGACTGGTAAGAGAGTGTATAAACCCTCACACATCATTCATGAAAGAAAAACTACTATGTAACTGAGGCATCAGATTAGACCAGATCCAGGAACATTTTCAGCACAGCACAGAACAGAACACGGCATAATGGTACAAGGACCAGAGTCATCTTTCTTGGAATTTCTCCTTTTGTTTTCTCTCTCACTATTCACACTGTATTCCCTCTGAATAATAAAGTGCTTTCTAAACTCTTAAAGGACCTCACTCATTCTTATCACTTCTTTTACAAGAAGCATATGTTGATCTTATTTCATGAGGTTCTATTTAGGTCTCTATTCATGTAACTGAAAGAAATAAAATATGTGTATGTGCCTTATCTTTCAAAGGCAGATTCTACTTATCATTGACTTTTAGGATGCAAAGAATACAGATGACTTCTGTATGTTCTGAGAAGCAATTAGCATATTGTGAACTCCCAAATGATAAATGACAGCCTTATATAAGAATCTGGCATCTGATACATTTATATTTCCAATAAAATATCTTTGTGTAAGAAGTCTCTTTTTTAGCAGCAAACACATCAAGACAGAATAGGCCAAAAGGACCAAAGTGACCAAGCAGAGTAAAAGAAGGGAAATCAGAATTCTAGATTTTGAAATACACATGGTGCATGTGTACACACACACACACACACACACACACACACACGTGTCGGTAGGGGGAGAGGGTAATCACTTAGCCTTGTTGGAGATTTTTCTACAGAGGGAGTTGGGTAAAGCCTGCTCAGAGGGGTAAAAGAGGCCGGGTATGATGCTCCATTGGGCATTCAAGTCATTCTTCAAATGAGCCGCCGAATAAAACAGCAACAAAACAATTGTCGACTGGCCCTCAGCCCTTTACTGAGCAAATGAAACTTTGGTTATCTTTGTCCTTGGCCACAGCTAGACAAATAGGCCCCATGCTTCTTATGTTAAGAGTAATAGATCTAAACACATTTTATTCATCTTTTTCATAGAAGCAAATGGCAGCATTGATTTACTTGCACTTAGAAATTTAGAATCAGTGAAGATGGACAAAAACTTACTTGAATAGAAGCTCTGTTGCTCCCATCATCACCAATTCCATTTATTTTATACCCAGTGTAGAATGAGAATACAAGAAAAAATTGCCTGGCATGTAGTAAAAGCTCAGTCACTATTTTTAATACAGATTTAATAAGTAAATGGTTAAGCAGAATAAACTGAAATCTCCAACTTATTGTATTAATCTTGGACTAAAACTCTTATTTCCTCAAATCTGCCGTTTGGGCCAATACCAGAACCAAACTGAATTTCAGTCTGTAAGAGTAGGAAAAGCCAGAGCCAGTGCTCATATATGTCTGAGTTTGTGTGTGTGTACAGACATTTTTTTTTTAAACAAAGTTGTGCTATTACCAGTTGCTTGGGTCTCTAACCCCATGTATACTCATAGCAAGGTTATTTTTAAGTAGGTACACAGCTGAATTGATTTTTCACTGTGCAGATTCAACTATGAGAGAACAATAATTAGAATGGTAATTAGGATGGTAAAGGTAACATTTGAAATGTGATTTTTTTTCTTTCTGATTTTCCCTAATTCCTTCCTGAAATTATAAAGGTGGAATCAAAAGCAATGTGTATACTTCTTCGTGGTTTTTATATTGCTTTGTGTTTGTATATATGAGGGGTGGGGTAGGGGTTAGGGAGTAAGACTGAGAGAGAACGATATCATTTTTGCTTTAAAAATTTTTCTAGACAATTCATTTAAGTAACAACTTTAAAACTAAAAAAAATTAGGATATTTACCTATAATGTTAAATCTGAAGGCTTAAGGGCCAGAGATAAGATTTTTACCTGATATAAGGCTTAGAGCAATGACAGCTGCTAACAGTTATCATGAGGCTACCTGGGGATGTAGTAAAACTACAAGGGAACATCTGTATAATGATGGTTTCTGACAGGACTAGTAGACAGTAGCCTGTATTAGATCAGGTCTTTACTGAATGATATTTTTATCTTGAAAGTGAAATTATATGACTCATGTAATATTGAAGTTTAGGCAGTAATGTACCAGCAGTAATAGTTTCACATTGGATTATTCATATTGTGACTTCACATCCCCTTTGAAGTTGTTACCTGGTGAGTTTTGTTTTCTGGAGCTTAGCCAATTTAAAAGCAGAATGCAAATCAGTTTTAACACAAATCAAAGAAGGACATTGTCTAGGTAGATGTTCTACATGTAGGAACTTTCAAAAGCCCGCTTTTCTATGAAGCTTCCACAGTTTTGACAAAGCAGACTCTTGAGAGGAGAACGCAGAGGATGTGAAAGGGAAAAGCTGCTAGAGATACAGAATGAGCCAGCATTGGCTGGTCACCAAGCTCTGTATGCCCAGAGAGTCCTGACATCAGCAAAAAGCAAGGAGGACCTGAAGGCTGTCAAGTCCCTTTAATTTGGGGTCATTCAGAAAATGAATTATTCTATAGCTTGTCCAAGTGATAACTAAAGTGCTGGTAAACCAAAAGAACTCAAACTGGTTCCTTTCAGCAATCACACTGAGGTGTGATTTCTTTTGTAAGAGTCCTCTTTCTCAAGCTTCTGTTCTCAGGAAGGTGTTACGTGATCAGTATTGCCTTGTTCTGGATGTGGTCGGAGAAGGGAGTGAGGTCCAGAGTCAGTGAACTATCATTTTAATAAAACTGTAAGGTCGTTTTCTTGTTTTTTGCTTCTTACCCTGATAGAAAACAGAATATTCTCCATGAAATGCCTTCTGTTCTGTGAATTACTACCCAAGAAATATTTTAAGGCCATTTTCACTTATGTCTCCCTCCTGGAGTCTCTTTTTACTAGGTTTATGATTCATGACTTTTCACAACAGATACATTTTTGGGGTGCCATTGTGTGTTCAAGTCATAATATTGAAAACAAAAACTATACAACTCATTTAAAAATACCTGTGTGTCTGGGATTAAACTTTTTTAAATTTTTAAAAATTATAACAGACAAATTTGCTTGGATGTGCATATCTGGATAAACCATTTGCGTCCATTTAGCATTATTGGACTGCACAAATAACTGAAATTTAATTATAAATACTTCTTCATATGTAATAAAATAAAGTATATACAGTAAGATAAAATAAATATAATATCACAAATGCTCTCTGGCATTTTATGGTAAAAGGTAAATTTTTGAACTTAATGGAACAGGAAGCAGTTCTGTGTTCCTCTTCCACAATCACTTGTGAAATGATGCCCATTGACATTAACATCATTTCTTCTGGAGCACTGTGGGTACGTTAGGAACAATTAGAAATGGAAGAAAAACTACAGTCCCACAACTGGAGATAATGCATGAATGTCAGAATTTATTATAACATCTTTTCTCTCATGGAGTCAAAAATGAGACTTGAATGGTTCACTATTGACCCCCCCAAAGAGTCAGTTTCTTTGGGAAATATTCACCTAAAAATTATTATTGGTTCAACTATGTTTTGATATTTGCATTTACACCAGCACTTTTCATGCTTAGAATTCTTTCTACTATTTGTCCACAGTGGTACTCTTTCATATTAAAGATTTCACATCAGCAATGAAAGATTTCAGGATTCACTATTGACTCAGCACAAAAAAAGGCATAAACATCTTTTATTATTGCTTTGTTAGGAATGTTATGAAATTATTAATGTGACTGTAACCAGAGTAGCACATATTAATATTCACATTCATTTCTGTGGAAAAAGTCTGTCTGGTAAAAATACCATTTAGCTCAATATGATTCTCCTTAGGGAATCTCTCAGAATTATAAATAGGCACATCTATTATAACTTAAGCCAATTTCTGCTAAAATGAGTCAGCAGTTGACCTTAGACTGCTCATCAATAAAATTCTATTCTCTTTACTTTGTAAGATACATACAGCATATTGAATCTTACTTACCAATGGCATCTAATCTTATTTTAAGATAGAGAGGTGCTTTTCAGAATATAACCATAATAATGTTTTATATTTGTATGGTGCTTTTGAGTTTACAGAATGCTTTCATATACTTGCTTGCATGTCATTCTCTCAACAAGTATTGCTACCCCCTTGAAGTGAAATACCACTAGCCTCCAAATATTAAGAATCTTACTTGAGATTACACAGTCAGTAGTGGTGAAACTAAGACTGGAACCCATGTCTTCCTACTCCTAGTTAAATGTTTTCTCCACTGCACCTTGCTGCCTGGAAAGTAAGCTACATGGGCTTCTGGGACCACTGTGAGTGAATGTTTTCTTATCTAAGTCTAGAGCAGGGAATTTAAAATTAGGTTATGGGGAGCAAGGGAAGGGCAACTTGGCAAGCAAGGTTCTAGCAATCTAATAATCCTTAGCTTTAATCTTAGCCTCAGGAATTCCAGCCCATAAGTTCTCTCTCGTCGAGAGTATAAAATGGTAAAATGGTTCTAAAACTTGGAGTCTTTCAATGATTTGTTTTTCTTATTTCAAAGAAGACCAAGCTGTGTTATCCATTTCTTTGTGTGTAGACTGTGCTGATCCCTTCTTATGAGATCTTGCTTATATTTTGAAAAATGTATCTGTTTCATTCGTGGGTGTTTATTCATTTTTATTCATTAAAGAGACATTTTCCAGGGCCCATTATATTCTACAGTAAAGTCGCTGGGAGTGAAACAACGATGAACAAGGCAGACACGTCCCCAACTCCGAGCTTTTACCTACAGATATTTATCATAGTTTTTCACTGCTGACTGCAACATTTTGCTGCAAATTCAGTTAGTTTGGGGAGGAAACATATACTTGGCTAAGCACTTATTTCCTGAGAACTTATATGGGGGAATTGATGTTCTTTTTGTTATGCTTCAATATCATGAGTCCAAACAAACCATCAAGTTAAGTTACCTTAAACTAGATTTCTTTTTGCTCTTAAATGAAGACTTGAATGGACTCTTCAAGATTCTTTTTTTTTTAATTAAGTTTTATTGGAGTAGAGTCACTTTACAATGTTGTGTTAGTTTCTACTGTACAGCAAAATGAATCAGCTATACATACACATATATCCCCTCTTCTTTTATTTTTATTTTTTTTTTATTTCCTTCCCATTTAGGTCACCACATAGCACTGAGTGGAATTCCCTGTGCTAGACAGCAGGTTGTCCTTAGTTATCTATTTTATGCATAGTATCAGCTGTGTATATATATGTCAATCCCAATCTCCCTATTCTTGTGTGAATTACTCTCTGCTAGTTTTTCCGGACTGCCTGCCCCTACCTGCCACGTTCATCCCACCTCCCATTTCACTCTCCACACCTGTCCCGTCTCCCCCTGACTCAGCAGCCCCACTTCTGCGGCTCCCTCTCCTCCCAGAGGAGGCCGGAGCAGTGTGAGGTGGCCTGATGATGAGATGGCAGGTACTTACCAGCAAGAAAACATACCTAAAACACAGTGTTCTGTGACTTATGAGCCTTTGCATTCATTGTCTTGATGAGGAGAATTATATGAAGGAAATAGCCTCTACTGGTGGACGCAGGTGTGCTTCAGTGTCTGTACTTTTTCTCAGTCTTCTCTTCTTAGCTCAATCTCATAGAAAGTCAGGAGAGAGAGAGAGACAAAGAGAAACAGAGACAGTTGGAGACATCGAGATGCTAGTTCCCCTTTCCTGACACTGTGACACCACACTGAAGAGCACCCTGCAGAGGGAGCGTCCTGCAGGAGAAAAAACACTGAGCTTGTAGGTGGGATACCTGGGCTCTGCCACAGACCAGCTGTGTGACCTTTGCAAAACTACTTAAGCCTTCAGATCTTAGTTTTCTCACCTAGAAAGTAAGATAATAACCTACTTTGAGTATGTCATAGGATTGTTCTGTGAATTAAGGGACAAGAATGGCTATGTGAACTATCAAATAGAGCATAAATTAAGATGACGTTATTTTAGAACTTGACCCATGGGGAACTTGGGTCAGGTCTGATAGAGACAGGAAAAGAGAAAAGGCTGTAGTTTGTTCTGTTCCTTGACCCATGGTGCTCATTTTCCTTCCTCCAGCTAATGGTCCATCCCTTAGCTGTCTTCTCCATCCACTGTGTTCATTTCATTTTCATGACGTTTTCTTCTTCCCATCCTTCTCATCCCTCTCACTTCTTTCTATAAATCTCCAAATCAATGAGTTCCATTTTGGAATTTCTCTCCTTCTTATTTCTCCATTTACCTCTGGAGCTGCTATAAAGGTCTACAACAAAAGAAATGTGTATTCATTTTTAATTCTTTGAAATGTAAGTCATAGGACAGATGGTGAAGAAAATAGGAGGGAAGCTTCCTCAAAATCAAAGAGCAGTGGGAAAGAGTATTACCACACAGACCTGCACTGAGAGTGTGTGGGGTTGCACACAACTGGACTTACACAGCACTTGGTGCCATGTTCTGTCCCCCAGAGGGAGGCATACACAGAGGGTGATGGTGATGCTGCCTGGGCTGTACCATTGCTGGGGAGGCCTTTATCTTTGGGCCTGGATGCTATAACTACATCCTCTCCAGGTGTTCCAGAAAGAAGATGGGCAGAATTTCTTAATACCTCTCTGGTTCCTTCTTGATAAGGGCATGGTTTGGCAGCTTAAGACAAAGAGGTGGATTGGCATTGAGTTCCATTCTCTGTTGCCCAAAACAGCTTTTGATTGTGTGAGAAGGAGCCTGGATGTGAGATGTATTGGCTTCCAGACCTGGTTCCACTACTGATGAGTCACGTGATGGTGATCAACTCTCTTAACCCCTAGTTAAGGTAACCTCTTAACCATACTAGAGGGAACTTGGTGCCCAAGATCGCATAGGATCTTGTTAGTCTTTGAGCCCACAGGGCTTGATATTTAAGAGTGGAGCCTCTGGGGTTACACTACCTGAGTTTGAGACCAACTCTGTGCTGATTGGCTGTGTGGCCCTGGACACTTAGTTTCTCTCACCTCAGTACAGTGAATTGTAATAATTGTACATAATAATAATGTAATAATGATTGTAATAATGTCCTAAAGGGTTATGAGACTTCAGTATGAGAGCACTGCCTGGCATATAGCTGTTAATGTTAAATGTTAGCTGTTAATGTTTTTCGCTTATCAAGTGGACAAATGCCTGGATTCCATTGCCGGAGATGGGTGTTTGCTTATAGAGGAGAAGTCCGAGCTGGCAGGCACATTGGCCCCACTATGCTTAAGCAGTAGTGGAACTGGAGAGGGACACCCAGATGTCCTAGGAATTGAGGGACAAGCCTCCTCACTTATACCTACTTTTCACTGGGTCCTTGGAAACCTCGGACTTGAACTTTTTCAGTTTTCAGAGTTTCGTTCATGGAACTGTTTCAAAGCTATACAAATGGCAGACACTAGTTTCCAAAGTTTAAAAGACTGGCTGATCTTCGTAGAGCAAGAAGCAGTTCAAAAGCCCAGATTTCATCCATTATTCTCCCATTCTTCTTCCCACACCTTCTCCTTGCTTCCTGTCTGGGAGGTCAGGTTTTCATCGATTGGTTCTACATTTGGAGAAACCAATACACAAAGAGGTTTTCTATACACAAGGCCAGACAAGGCCACACTGTACCAGCCCCGGCTGTAATCACAGCCCCTGTCTCTCTCCCTGGCCTCTACTGTCTTTGTAAACACCATTTTAAACAAACTCCCTTTTCTATGCTTCACCAAAGTATAAATATGTCACAAAGCCTTATTTATCTTTAGAAATTTGGAGTTTAAGAAACAACTATTGATTTCAAAGGAGAAATGAATATTCTTCTGATAAAAGTTGTATACCACTCAGAGAACCTTAAATCACTTCTAAACAGAAGTTTCCCTTCCTCTTATGATGTGTATAATGTAATGCACCAGTGCATAAACTCATAAACTTTTGCATAGCAAAGATCTTCTCCCTTGCTAATGTCATGGGAATTAAAGCCCTAACTCAAGTACCAGGTAATAATAGATCTGTCATGTCAACCTTCATAAAATGTCAAACAGGTCAACTTTATTGCATGTGTTTATTAGGGCTGCCATAACAAAATACCACAGGGTGGGTGGCTCAAGCAGCAGACATTTGTTTTCTCAAAGTTCTGGAGGCTACAAACCCAAGATCAAGGTGTAAGCAGATCTGGTTTCTCCTGAGGCCTCTCTCCTTGGCTAGTAAACATCCCGCTCTCACTGTGTCTTCACGTGGTCTTTTCTTTTTGCATGTCCCTCCACCCCTGCCCCGTGTCCCTTTATCCTCCTTTAAGGGCACCAGTCCTATTGGCCACATTTTAACTTAGTCACCTCTTTAAAGGCTTTGTCTCCAAATAGGGTTACACTCTGAGGTACTGGGCTTTGGGACTTCAACATATGAATTTGGGGAGGACAATACTCAGTCCATAACATTTACATAATGAAAGAGCAGAGCAAATAAGTTCCCTGTGGTACACTTGCTTTGTTTAAAAAGAGACTTCAGATTTATTGTGGTGATCATTTTGCAATATATACAAATATCGAGTCATTATGTTGTATCTCTGAAACCAATATAAATGTCATACATCAATAATATGTCAATAAAAACAAATTAATACATAGTTAAATTAATTAGTTAAAATGAGAGTGTTTACAGAAGGTAGGCATACTATTTTATATTTAGATGGATAGATTCCCTAGAGGGAAAAAAAAGTAACATGCATAAGAGAAAAAGAGTTCTTCTAGTGAATAGTTAAAATACAATATGAAAGATTTGTTTATTTATTTGTTTAATTCTTACACAGCTTTATGTGCCGAGTTCTGTTCTAAGTACCTCACAAACACTAACTCCTGCAGTCCTTTCCTGATACAGGTGTACGAGGTGATGCTACTGATCAATAACAACTCTCTAGATATGATAAAATCCAAACTTTTTATTTTGGCATGTAAGAAAGATTCTTCACTGCCTGCACACCAGTCATGGGGAATTCTTTGCCACAAGCGAAATTCTTCATACGTATTTGCCTTTACACAAGCTATCCCTTCTGCCCTTTACTCTTAAAAAAAAAAGGAGAAATCCTTGGTTTTTCATAAAGGGTTATTTTTCATCTAATGAAAGGCAATGAGGCAGAGTGGAAGAGGCACAGACTCTAGGTTCAGATAGACCTGAATTTGAATGCATTATTTCAGGCAAGTAATTTACCTTTCAGAACTTCAATATTACAGCTGCAACAAAGATACTACTACTACTGACCTGCTAGGTTGTTGTGAGAATTAGAAATAATAGCACTGGGAAATACCTGGCAGTCCAGTGGTTAGGACTCCGAGCTTTCACTGCTGAAGGCACGGGTTCCATCCCTGGTTGGGAAACTAAGATCCCGCAAGCTGCGCAGCATGGCCAAAAATAAATAAATAAATAAACACTTAGATTGTAAAGAAAAAAAGAAATAATAGCACTTTGCACTCTGCCAACCATACCTGTACATGTTTATGTGTGTGTCTAATAGCTCTTATTGTTATATTGTTAATATTAATACTGTGTACACTGGGATCCCTTGAATGCAAGACAGAGGTGAGATAAAAATTCTGCTAGTAGGTTTTGGTCTAAATTGAACTTTTACTGGTCAACTTAATATTCTCTGTTTTCATATTCAGTAGTGCTAATATTCAACCAGTATATTTGCCATTTTCTCAAATCAAAAATATTTTAGCATTTTTATTTTTTAAATATATGTATGTAATTACATATGGTAATTGTTTTTGATGTTGCATGTATATATATATTATATTGAGTAACTAGATTTAGCTTCTGTCTAAATTTCAAAAGCAATGTGCTTTATTTTTTTAAACCACTTTATTGAGGTATGATTGACATACAAAAAAAACTGCACGTATTTAATGTAGACAACTTGATGATTTTGGAGATATGTATAAACCTATAAAACCATCACCATAATTCATGCCATAAAAACATCCATCACCTCCAAAAGTGCCTACCAACATATTATTTTTGTGTGTATGGTAAGAGCATTTAACAGAAGATCTTCCTTCTTATCATTATTCTAAGGATTTTTTTTTTTTTTTACACTGGTGGATTTTTCAGTTACCCACTTACACACTTAAATGAAAACCTCGAATTCGGGACTTCAAAATAAGAAAATGTGCAGAAACACATGTATCCTTGAACATGCTATTTCATGGAAAAGGAATAACTATGGTATATCAGATGCTCAGCTTAAATCTCCACTGATTTTTACAAATTTACGTTTCCACTCACCTGTTCTAAATATAGAATTCCTGGTCCCCTTCTCTCATCTAATTCAGGATCTGCAGGTGAGGCACCGAAAAAGTTTGGAGTCGGGTATAAATTAAACCTTCACATTACAATGATATCAAGTGTAGGTGTTCTATCGATGTGGGTATAATGTCAACCAAAGGTGAGAGGCTAGACAATTGAAAGGCTGGGAGGAAATAAGAGAACCTGAAATAAAGAAGGATTCAGAAAGCACTTTGGAAAAAATGAATCTCATGTGCACGGAGCCTTTCCTCCCTTTGTTCACATCTACCCACCCCGTCTTCTGTTACCTAATTCAAAACTTACCTCCTCTGATTCCCTACCATCTTTACTCTTCCCTAATCATTGCTTTGTCTTTTCATTCTCTTTTATTCTTTTATATTTGTATGAATAATTGTAAATTTGTCAGATACAATGATGTTTTCTACTTCTGTGTTTCAGAACCTCTTAACAGTGGTATGTACTGTAGGTATACAAGTTATTAATTCATTACCATCTGACATGATAAATCATTATTTTTAAATCAGTCTTCCCCATCAGAGTATAAGTTCTGTGAGAACAGGACTTTGTCAGTCTTGTTCATTGCTGTATCCAGAATCTAGAGAAGTGCCTGGAAAAAAACTAGGCACTCAAGCACCTGCAGGGAACCAAATACTGTTCAGGGTGCTGGTAACATAGATGGATGACAAAGCCCCTACTCCCCTGAGTTTATATTCTAGTGTAGAAAAATGGGAATGAACACACACACACACACGCACACACACACACGTGCTGTCATCGCTTAGGATAAGTGGTAGAAAGGAAAAGCACTGTGAAGGGATAGGACTGGGAGGGTGGGTGGTGTTTAGATAAGGTGATGAGGGAGGACTCTGGACTCTGGGAAAAAGTGACTTTTGAGCACATTCCCAAATCAAGTGAGAATCTGAGGATTGGGGAGATCAAGTCATTCTGACAAAGGCAGCAGCAACTACAAAGGCTCTGGAACAGGAATAAATTTGGCTTATTTAAGAGAAAAAAAATGCAAATAAGGGAGAACCGGGGAAAGTTGTAAGAGACAAGTCTGGCGTGATTAACAGGGTCAGCTCACATAGTGCCACAGAGTCAACCAGAAGGAGTTTAGATTTTATTTCGCAAGTACTGTGAATCCGCTGAATGAATGAATAAATGAAAAAGTGGGTCAGTGGTGCCTAAATACAGTGTGATCCAAGTACATTTGCTTCAGAACAATTAATGGATTAATGCCAAAATATCATTTTATGCCTGCTAATCACACCCTCTGTCAAAACACAAAAGAAGTCCGATCATTTTATGTGAATCTAGCTCAAGGGCTGGGCTCATGGCAGCAAATGATGAGAACCCTAGAGCAACTGGGTATGTAACTAAAGCAGATCCATTATTGGTGCTGCCAGAGCAGCAAGGGTACCCGTGGAGATGAAGCAGAAATGCCCCAACAGCGACGGGTGTGCCAGTAAATCTCTGCAGTGGAAAGACTTACACCAAAAACTTTATTCCTCTCACTTTTCTTTTTCATTGCTGAGCACATCTCTGCCAACGCTTCCTTAGGTGTTAACATTACTATTCTGGAGAACAAGCTTTCTTGGTAAACCAACTGCTTTCCAAGTATTTTAGCTGAAAGGGAATATAAACAGACGTTAACCACACAGGTTCTGGAATCAGAGTGTTTATTAAGCCAACTGGGTGCTCTTGGGCAAGTTAAATTGTCAGTGCCCCAGTTTCTGCATCAGTAGATGGGGATAGTAATAATCCTCACAATGTTATTGTGAGGATGAAATTAGATAATTCATTTAAAGCCCTTAATAGAGTTCCTGGTATGAGATCATTGTTCCAGAAACATTAACTATTCTTATTATAACCAGGAAAAGATAATTTTTTTCCCTGACATTCAGTCTTACCAAGGTAAATCATCTAAGTTTCTAAAAGCTAAGTTTGGATCTGCCTCTTTCTAGGAGAGGAAGGCCCATCCTATTCTCATGTTCAGTGGTTTGGGACAAAGCATTACTGTGATAGAAGCCATGAACATTCTCAGAAACTGAACAGATGGCTTGGAGGGAATGTGGAATTATAGAAGGATCTTGAGGTTGGAACCCAAAAGCCCTGTACTTGGTCCTTATTGGTGACCTGGTTTACAGGTGATCTTTTGGAGGTTATCTGAGCTTTCTATTCTTCATGGCCTTGGCTGCAGAATGAGGGAAATAATAATATCTCTCTTGCAAGGTTTTCATATGAAGTAAAAGTGATCATTTTCATAAATGTCCTTTGAAATCTTTATAACCCTATTCAAATGTTAGTTATTTTGTTATTAAAAGTTTTGAGCCTTTCGATGTTGATTAGAAGATAGTTTCCTGAGATGAAAAGGGATAGGGTCAGTTCTGGCATTTGCTCTCTTTTTTATTGACATATAATAGACTTACAATATTATACTAGTTTCAGGTATGCAACATATCAATTCAATATTTTCATACTTTACAGGTGAATATCACAGTAAGTCTAGCTACCATATGTCATTACACAAAGTTAGTACAATTTTACTGACAATATTCCCTATGCTGTACATTATATCCCTGTGACTTATTTATTTTATAACTGGAAGTTTGTACCTCTTAATCCCCTTCACCTATTTCACTCATCATCCCCATGCCCCTCCCCTCTGGCAACCATCAGTTTGTTCTCTGTATCTATGTGTCTGTTTCTGTTTTGTTTGTTCAGTTGTTTTGTTTTTTAGATTCCACATAAAAGTGAAATCATGAGGTAATTGTCTTTCTCTGTCTGACTTACTCCACTTAATGTAAGTAAAATCATGCTGTCACAAATGGCAAGATTTCATTCTTTTTTATGGCTGAGTAATATTCTGTTGTATATAAATTACCACATCTCCATTATCCAATCATTTATCAATGGACACTATCTTGTTTTCACATCTTGGCTATTGTAAATAATGCTGCAGTTAACATAGGGGTGCATATATCTTTTTGAATTAGTGTTTTTGTTTTCTTTGGAAAAATACTCAGAAGTGGAACTGCTGGATCATATGGCAGTTCTATTTTTAATTTTTTGAGGACACTTCATACTGTTTTCCATAGTAGCTGTCCCAGTTTGCATTCCCACCAACAGTACCCAAGGGTTCCCTTTTCTCTACATCCTCACCAGTGCTTGTGATTTATTGTCTTTTTGATGATGGCCATTCTGACAGGTGTGAGGTAATATCTCACTGTGGTTTTGTTTTGCATTTCCCTGATGATTAGCTATATTGAGCATCTTTTCATGGACCTTTGGCCATTGTGTCTTCTTCGTGAAAATGTCTAAATCAGGTCCTCTGCCCATTTTTAACAGAGTTGTTTGTGTTTTTGTTGTCGAGTTGTATGAATTCTTTGTATATGTTGCATGTTAACCCCTTATTGACATATTGTTTGCAAATATCCTCTCCCATTTACTAAGCAGCTTTTTTTTAAATTTTTTGATTAGTTGCTTTCACTGTGCAAAAGTTTGTTTTTTTTTTAATTTGATGTAGTCTCATTTGTTGATTTTTCCTTTTGTTTCCCTTGCCTGAGGAAACAAATCCAAAAAACATTACTTAAGATTGATGTCAGAGACCATACTGCCTATTTTTTCTTCTAGGAGTTATATGATTTCAGTTCTTATATTTAAGTCTTAAATACATTTTTAATTTATTGTTGTGCATGGTGTGAGAAAGTAGTCCAATTTGACTCTTTTACATGTAGCTGTCCAGTTTTCCCAACACCATTTACTAAAGAGGTTGTCTTTTCCTCATTGTATATTCTTGCCTCCTTTGTTGTAGATTAATTGACCTGTAAGGGTGGACCTACGTCTGGGATTTCTGTTCTGTTCCATTCCATTGATCTATGCATCTGTTTTTATGCCTGTTTGGATTCCTATAGCTTTGTAGTATAGTTTGAAATCAGGGAGTGTGGTACCTCCAGCTTTGTTCTTCTTTCTCAAGATCCTTGGGCTATACAGGATCTTTTGTTTTTCCATAAAAATTTTAGGATTATCTCTTCTAATTCTGTGAAAAATGGCATTGATGGGGATTGCATTGAATCTGTAAATTGCCTTGAATAGTACGTTCACTAACAATATTAATTCTTCCAATCCTTGAACATTGTTTCTCTTCCCATTTGTGTCATCTTCAGTTTGTTCTTATAGTTTTCTGGGTACAGGTCTTGTACCTCTTTGGTTGGATTTATCCCTAGGTGTTTTATTCATTTTGATGCAACTGCAAATGGGATTGTTTCCTCAATTTCTCTTTCTAATAGTTTAGTATTATTGTATAGAAATACAACAGAGTTCTATATATTAAATTTGTATCCTGAAACATTACTGAATTCATTTATTAGTATTAATAGTTTTTTGGTAGAATCTTTAGGATTTTCTATATATAGTATCATGTCATCTGCAAACAGTGACAGTTTTACATATTCCTTTCCAATTTAGATTACTTTTATTTACTTGTGTTTATTGTCTGATTGCTGTGTCTAGGACTTCCAATGTTATGTTGTATAAAAGTAGTAAGAGTGGGCATTCTTATCTGTTCCTGATCTTAGAGAAAATGCTTTCCAGCTTTTCACCATTGAGTATGATGTTGGCTATGGATATGTCATATATAGCCTTTATTATATTGAGGTATGTTTCCTCTACACCCACTTTCTAGAGAGTTTTTATCATAAATTGATGTTGAATTTTGTCAAAAGCTTTTTCTGCATCTATTGAAGTGATCATATGATTTTTTTTCCCTTCAGTTTGTTAAAATGGCATATCACATTTATGGATTTGTGGATATTGAACCATTCTTACATCCCTGGGATAAATTCCACTTGATCTTGGTGTGTGATCATTTAATGTATTGTTGAATTCAGTTTGCTAATATATTGTTGAGGATTTTTGCATCCATGTTCATCAGTGATATTGGCCTGTAATTTTCCTTTTTTGTAGTGTCTTTGGTTTTGGTATCAGGGTGATACTGGCCTCATATAATGTGTTTGGAAGCATTCCTTCCTCTGTAAGGTTTTGGAATACTTTGAGAAGGATAGGTGTTAACTCTTCTATAAATGTTTGGTAGAATTCGCATGTCAGGGTCTCTGGTCCTGGACTTTTGTTTGTTGAGAGTTTTTAAATTACTGATTCAATTTTATTACTGGTAATTGGTTTGCTCATGTTTCTTATTTTTTCCTGATTCAGTCTTGGGAGATTGTAAATTTCTAGGATTTATTTATTTGTTCTGGGCTGTTCATTTTATTGGTATATAATTGTTCATAGTAATCTCTTAAGATCCTTTGTATTTCTGTGATGTCAGTTGTAACTTCTCCTCTTTCATTTCTGATTTTGTTTATTTGGGTCCTCTTTTTTTCTTGATGAATCTGGCTAAAGGCTTATCAATTTTGTTTATTTTTTCAAAGAATCAGCTCTTGGTTTTATTGATCTTTTCTATTGTTATTTTATCTCTATTTCATTTATTTCCTCTCTGATCTTTATTATTTCTTTCCTTCTGCTAACATTGGGTTTTGTTTGTTCTTCTTTCTCTGGTTCCATTAGGTGTAAGGTTAGATTTTTTGGGGGGGAGGTTTTTCTTGTTTCCTGAGGTGAACTTATATCACTATAAACTTCCCTCTTAACAACTGCTTTGGCTGTGTCCTATAGTTTTTTGATCATTGTGTTTTCATTTTCATTTGTCTCCAGTTATTTTTTGATTTCCACTTTGATTTCTTCAATGACCCCTTAGTTGTTTAGCAGCATATGTTTTTAGACGATTTCTAGTCTCATGACATTGTGGTTGGAAAAGATACTTGATATGATTTCAATCTTCTTAAATGTACTGAGCCTTGTTCTGTGGCCTAGGATGTGACCTGTTCTGGAGAATGTTCTGTGTGCACTTAAAAAGAATGTGTGCTCTGCTGCTTTTAGATTAAGTGTTCTGTATATATAACCACTAAGTTCATCTAGTCTAATGTGTCCTTTAAGACCAGGGTTTTCTTATTGATATTCTGTCTGGATTATCTGTTTATGAATATCAGTGGTGTGTTGAAATCCCCTGCTATTATTGTGTTACTATAAATTTCTCCCTTTATGTCTGTTAATATTTGCTTTATGCATTTAGGTGTTCCTATGTTGGGTGCATATATATTTATAATTGTTATATCTTCTTGTTTGATTGAACCCTTTACCATTATGCAATGTTCTTCTTTGTTTTTTATTACAGTCTTTGTTTTAAAGTCTATTTTGTCTGATATAAATATTGCTACCCCACCTTTCTTTTTGTTTCCACTTGCATGGAATAACTTTTTTCATCCCCTCACGTTCAAGTCTGTGTGTGTCTTTAGATCTAAAGTGAGTGACTTGTAAGCAGCATATAGATGAGTCTTTTTTCTTTATCCATTCAGCCACTCTGTCTTTTGACTGAAGCATTTAGTCCAGTTACATTTAAAGTAATTATTGGTAGGTATGTATTTATTGCCCTTTTGTCCATTTTTTCTGGTTGTTATTACAATTTTCTTTGTTGTTTTTCCTTTCTTCATCTTTTGCTCTTTCTTCTCGTGATTTGATGACTTTCTTTAGTGTTAGTGTTTTATATCTTTTTGTTTTGTGAACCCCTTTACTACCTATTGTAGATACAGATGATTTTTACTAGTTTTGTCTTTTAACCTTCCTACTAGCTTTATAAGTGATCTATTACCTTTACTGTAATTTGCCTTTAGCAATGAGAGTTTTCTATTTATAATTTTTATATTTCTAGTTGTTATTTTTTTTTCTGCTTAGAGAAATCCCTTTAACATTTTTGGTAATGATGGTTTAGTGATGTTGAATTCTTTTAGCTTCCACTTGTCTGTACAACTCTTTATGTCTCCTTCACATCTGACTGATAGCCTCGCCAGGTAGAGTATTCTTGATTGTAGATTTTTCCCTTTCATCACTTTAAATATATCCTGCCACTCCCTTCTGTCCTGCAAAGTTTCTGCTGAAAAGTCAGCTGATAGCTTTATGGGAGTCCCCTTGTATGTAACTAGTCCCTTTTCTCTTGTTACTCTTAAGATTCTCTTTTTATCTTTAATATTTTTCATTTTTAATTGACTATAATTTTAAATTCATAATTAATTATAATGTTTCTTGATGTGGACCTGTTTGGATTTATCTTGTTTGGGACTTTCTGTACTTCATGTACCTGGTGTGTTTCTTTTCCCAGGTTAGGAAATTTTTCAGCTATTATTTTATTAAATAAATTACCTGCCCCTTTCTCTCTCTCATCTCCTTCTGGGACCCCTATAATGCAAATGTTAGTGTGCTTGATATTGTCCCAGTAGTCTCTTAAACTGTCCTCAATTTTTCATTCTTTTTTCTTTTCTCAATTTATCTTGGGTGATTTCCATTACTCTGTCTTCCGGTTAACTCATCCATTCCTCTGTATCATCTAATCTACTGTTGATTCCTTCTAGTGTATTTTTTAATTTCAGTTATTGTATTCTTCAGTCTCTGTTTGGTTCTTCTTTATATTTTCTAACTCTTTGTTAAAAATTCTCACTGTAGTTTTGATTTGCATTTCTCTAATGATTAGTGATGTTGAGCATCCTTTCACATGTTTGTTGGCAATCTGTATATCTTCTTTGGAGAAATGTCTATTTAGGTCTTCTGCCCATTTTTGGATTGGGTTGAATGAGGTATCACCTCACACTGGTCAGAATGGCCATCATCAAAAAATCTACAAACAATAAATGCTGGAGAGGGTGTGGAGAAAACGGAACCCTCTTGTGCTGTTGGTGGGAATGTAAATTGCTGGAACCACTATGGAGAACAGTAGGGAAGTTTGTTAAAAAACTAAAAATAGAACTACCATATGACCCAGCAATCCTACTACTGGGCATATACCCTGAGAAAACCATAATTCAAGAAGAGTCATGTACCACAATGTTCATTGCATCACTATTTACAATAGCCAGGACATGGAAGCAACCTAAGTGTCCATCGACAGATGAATGGATAAAGAAGATGTGGCACATATATACAGTGCAATATTACTCAGCCATAAAAAGAAACAAAATTGAGTTATTTGTAGTGTAGTGGATGGACCTAGAGTCTGTCATACAGAGTGAAGTAAGTCAGAAAGAGAAAAACAAATACCATATGCTAACACATATATATGGAATCTAAAAAAAAAAAAAAAAAAAGGTTCTGAAGAACCTAGGGGCAGGACAGGAATAAAGACGCAGATGTAGAGAATGGACTTGAGGACACGGGGAGGGGGAAGGGTAAGCTGGGAAGAAGTGAGAGAGTGGCATTTACATATATACACTACCAAATGTAAAATAGATAGCTAGTGGGAAGCAGCCGCATAGCACAGGGAGATCAGCCTGGTGTTTTGTGACCACCTAGAGGAGTGGGATAGGGAGTGTGGGAGGGAGATGCAAGAGGGAGGAGATATGGGGATATATGTATACATATGGCTGATTCACGTTGTTATACAGCAGCAACTAACACAACAATGTAAAACAATTATACTCCAATAAAGATGTTAAAAAAGAAAATTCTCACTGTATTCATTCATTCTTCACCTGAGTTTGTTGAGCATCTTTATGATCATTACCTGAATCTTTATCATGTAGATTGCTTATCTCCACTTCACTTAGGTCTTCTTCTGGAGTTTTGTCTTGTTCTTTCCTTCAGAACATATTCCTCTTTCTCCTCATTTTGCCTAATTGTCTGTTCTTATTTCTATGTATTAGGTAGGTCAGTTACATTTCTCAATCTTAGAGAAGTGGCTTTATGTAGGAGACATCTTATGGGGCCTGGTAGCACCCTCCCCTCTGGTTACCAGATCTACATGCTCTAAGGATGTCCCTTATGTGGGCTGCAGGGGCCCTTCTGTTGTGGTTGTGCTGACCACTGTGGGTATGCTGGTAGGCTGGATTGGCCCCTGGCCCAGTTGGTGGCCAGGCCATCTTGTGCAGTAGCTGCCAGCCCACTGGTAGATGGGAGTGGTTCCCAGGGAAGTGAACTACAGAGCCGGGGATCCTGGAGCTGGTGGTGGCCTGCTGGTGGGAGAACGAATAGGCTAGTGAGAGGACTGCAAAATGGCACTTTCCAGCATCAGTGTCTTCAAAGTGAATGAGCTCCCAGAAATGACTACCACCAGCATCTTTGTTCTGAAGAGGAGTCCCAGTTGCCTCCTGACTCTCCAGAAGGCTCTCCAAGATCAGCAAATGGGTCTGACCCAGGCGGCTTTCAAATTACTGCCTCTGCACTGGGACTTGGAGTGTCTGAGATTTTGCACGTGCCCTTTAAGAGTAACGTCTCTATTTCCTACAACTCTCTGGCTCTCCCATACACAAGCCCCACTGGCCTTCAAAGCCTGACATTCTGGAGGCTTATCTCCCTGGTGTAAGACCTCTGGGCTGGAGAGCCCAGTGTAAGCCTTGGGCCCCCTCACTCCTTGGGGTTCTGCATTGTGATTATCTTCCCATTTGTGGGTCACCTACCAGGGGCATGAGTCTCGCCAACACCATGTCTCTGCCCCTTATACCAGTCTTGTGTTGTCCGCGCTTATATCTTTAGTTGTGAAGAATCTTTTCTCCTAGTCTTCAGATCCTTCTCATAGGTAGTTGCCCTTTCAATAGTTGGGTATTTTGGTGTGCCCATGGGAGGAGGTGAGCTCAGGGTCTTTCTACTCTACCATCTTGGCTTCACCCCCTGGCATTTGCTTTCTGAAGTAGAAGGAAAGTGTTGTTTTTAATACTTAAATTGCTAGAACTTTATGTTAACAGTTTTCTGCTCTATGTATACTTTTTTCTTTTTTAAACCAGAAATAAAATTTTAATCAGAAAAATTGAAAGAGAATACTCTATTGGGTCTGGTATTCTCATGTTCAAGGTATTGATTTCCAATATGAAGTTTAAAGAAACTGGGAAGGAGTAAGAGTGTGCCTGCATTTCATGAAAACAACTATTTTGGTAGTGATAAGTTGAAGACAATTTCTAGATACCCTATCCTTGACATTAGTTTGGCAAGCGTATAACACAGATATGGCAGAGAGAACATTATGGCTAATTTTATAACATCAATCTGTTGTCATCAGTATACAAATGAAATTAAACCCATGTTGACTGATCAAATTACTAAAGAGAGACGTGTGGATTAGAAAGGAACAGAGGAAAAAAAAAAAAAAAGAAAGGAGCAGAGGCCTGCGAACAGAAACCCTGATGACACCTGAAAAAAAATGCTGAGTGTCAGAGTCCCAGCCCCCAACACGGTGTTGTCTACATGCGATTTTTATTCAACTGAGGACTCTAATGAAAGATAGAATGTTTCCGTTCAAAACGGAAATCTAAACAGCTGTAGAAAAGCTAGTGGCCATTATGATCCGAGAAAAGCAGCTGGGAGATCTGTGGTTGCCTCTGCAAGGCTCCTTTGCTGCATCTCCTTGGAGACCCACAGGCTTTGCTATAGACTAAAACAGAAATCTGCAAGCAGGTGGCTTTGGAGAAACTAGAAGAAGCCAATTCCTAGATCCCCAAGGTGGAATTTTAAAAGCAGTCGGAAATAGAAGTGGAAGAGAAGTTTTTCTAAGCCGAAGCTAGAACCCATTCCCTATGTGGTTTCCAAAGGACTGAGAGCATGCTTTCCTATGGCTATTGATTTGTTAAAGAAATGCAAAAAATACACTCGTTTATGTAACATAAGATGAAAAAATGCTTCACAGAGCATGTGACTTTGTAGTTTTAACACAGAAATCACTGCTGTTGTTCCACTGTCACAAGACCTTGCCTCATAAATCACTATATTTCTTCACACATTTCCATCCACATTCTTTCCCAATGAAGAAATAAACTAACAACAACAAATAACACCCTTATTATTTCTCCCTTATCTTAAAATATTCCCCTGGTTCCTCTTGAACGAACACCCATTTCTTAAAGTGCTTTACTGAACAATCTTCATGGGAGTGTCTACACCTGCTGCCTCTGCACTCTCCCCACCTTGGCTGGATCTCACATCCTCCTCTGACTCCTTAGTATTTCCAGCTCCCAGGGCCTTGTCTCAGCTTTTTCTTTCTGAACCTCTCTCTGGGACACTTAGCACTGTTGACTACCTACTTGATCTTGAAATTCTCTGCTGGTTTTTTCCAACCTCCTTTGTGTCTGTATCTGTGTGTGTGTGTATCTTGCCTTATTCGTAGTATTTTCTCTCTGACCCCCTCCATCCTTCTCACTTTCTCTGATTCCTCCAACTTTTTGTTTCCTAACTCCTAAAAGAGACCATTTCCTAGAGTTCTGATTTTGGCTCCATTCTCTTCTATACATCTATACTTTACTGATTTAAAATAGCATAAGTAGACCATTTTACATTCTTTATATGCCTGTGTTCTTAACTTCATCATTATCAGCATTACCACTCTCTTGTCCATTCTAGAGTTATAACTACACAGATATTATCATCAGGTCCATCCTACACTGTATCTCTCTTTCCATGAGACTTCTTATTTACAGAGTTCCCACTTGGACCCTACTCCTTCTCTGAACAGACTGCTTCAACCACCTTCAGAATATTCCCATCACTCTCCAATTCAGCCTGTCATTTCACCAAATACCAATATATCTTCTGTTGTCTCCTTGTGATTTAAAATTACACAAATAAGGTGTCCAAAAATATGGCATCCCATCACGATTAAAATATCTTAGCCAGGTAAAAAGCTGAGTTCTACCATATGGCTCTCAGTATTTTGAACTCTGTTTAAAGTGTGCCAGCAGGACATGATGACATTCCTACATGTCAGCTTGGTCCACCAGGGAGATTTGCAATCCTTCATGTGGGTTCTACATTCAGACGTTGAACTTGGGCTTGTCTTGAGGATATATTGCTTCTGTTAACTCACAGATATTAATCTACTGAGGCCATGTTTTAGTTATAAATATTCTAATGTTGATAGGCAAGTTATCTCATGAAATTGATGTTTTAGGTTCCCCTTCTGCTTTTCAATATTAAGAATTCTGAGATTGAACTAATGTCTAATTGCAAAGTTTTCTATGGTATCTATGACAGATCCCAAGAACCTCTATACTTTTTCTATATCCTGAAGTGGATTCTGACTCTTTTTTTCTTTGCATCTAGGACATGGACACTTAACCAGTTGCATTATTCCACTTATACTAAATTCTAAAACATTCCAATCCATACTTTCCATTCCATTTATTTACATAGATAGATAGATAAATTCTTTCTCTGCTTGTCTCAAAATCCTATAAGCCAAAACTTACACTTGCAATATCAATAGACCTTTTATTACCTAGAGTTGAAAGTATTCTTCTATATACTGAAATAATACAGTGAAGATTATTCCTAGTTGAGATTTCAAATAATATTTAGAACCAAGGTAGTCTCCAACCGATAGTTAAAGGTTGAGGGCACAGATAGCTGAATTTTTATAAACACCATTTCTTACAACTAACTGAATCAAGAAAAAGCTGCATTATGAGAACAGAGGCATTTGAGAAATCAAATACTTTATTGGCAGCCACCAGAAATAAGTACCTACTTGCTTCAACTTTGCTGGTTGAAGAAATGATAAATTCCACAGAAACCTAAGGAGTTCCAGAAGAAAGCCTTTCTCTGGCAGAGGCTGCAGAATGTGGTAAAATGCTTTAACAGAACGTTGGAATTACATGACCTTCAATGATAATAGCCAAGTAATAAATTAGTCTTCCCAGCTGCTAGTGCCTAATCATAACAGCAAAGAGTACGTGAAAACTAACACCATGACAGATAGTAATCATGTAACGTAACATGTTTATCCCAAGCACTGAAGGATAAGAGTGCAGAGGCCCGAGAGGAGCTCAGTTAAGAATACATGTATTTCATCAAAAACTCCATGTGAAATTAACACTGCATTATGCAAAGACATTGTGAAAACAGTTTTAAATCACACTCTAATCTGGGAAAATACAAGGGCATTGTCTGATATGCAGATCATCATTGCCATAGTTTTACTGTTATTATCACTGAGTAGGTTTTGAACAACTATACTTTGTGAAACATCATTCATCAGCAAAAAGAGGCATTGTCAGGATTGAGTGGAGACCTTGGCTTTAGGGTCAAAAAATTGCAGAGCCCATTCTCTTGTCCTTACTTCTTTTACTTCTTCTAATTTTCTTTTTTCATCCTTCCCTTTATTTCACCCATGATTAATTATACTAGGATTGCACACACGCTGGGAATTATAGGAGAAATTGGAGCTGGTGGAAGACATGTCCTTCTTCTTTGAAATCTCTCAGACCTATCATCTACATGGTGAAGGCCAGTCTTGGAAATATGGCCCTTAAGTTCCTTCAGTCACTAGCCCCTGGTCACTCCTCCAGCCACAGTGCTTTCTACTTCCTGCTCTTGCATTGTTCTCTGCAACCCCTACCTACCCTTATCTCTCATACATCTTTCTTCTAACCTAGCAATCATATCGGTATCGTCACACATAACTCCACACAACTGAACATAATACGTCATTCCAAAGAACTGGAAATCTCTTTTGATGGGATGCGTCATTTGCAATCTCATGGTTTAATTTTCTTCAATTCACTATCAAAATTTGTGTATGAGTAATTCCAGTGATCCCTCTGGTCTTATGTACAGAGGCCAAGAAGGTTGCCACTAGCTTTGTATACATGTCACCTCCAGTTTTTCATCTGAGAAGTTTCTCAGTTATCTTTACGGTAATTAACTGTTTTGATATGAGAAACAGAACTACCACATATATTTTAACGTTCCCAAAGCTGTGCCCTGAACACATTCAGTTTTTAGTAAATGGTGTTGACTGACTGGCTGGCTGACCAGTGGTGCACTAAGAATAAGCTTAACCTTTTTCCTGGACGCATTAACTTGAACTTTCAGAGCCTCTCTGTGACTTAGCTTGGCTCTCAAGCTAAGTTATTTCACACATATTCTGTGTGAAATATAAAAGCCCAGAGCCCTCAAAATAATTTTCCCTTTTCCATGAGGCAAAAGTGTTTTCATTGAACATTATATTTTTTTAGTTGACACAAATCATATTTCTTTTTTCCACAATACTAATGAAAATGGTTAACTTCTTACTTATGAAAAGTCCAAAGTATTTAAAGATCTGAACAAACTATTCATACAAAATTGAGGTGTGTATATATATATATATATATATATATATATATATATATATATATATATATATATATATGGTAACTGGATGTCTTGTGTGCTCTCTGCTCTTGAATTAAGTTGTCTAAAGATGGTGATAAGCTAAGACCTGGGTGCATAAAATTCATCTGTTTGGCTGCTTTTATTCTCTAGTTTCTATTTCTTTTTACAAAACAACTCATCTAATAATCAGAAGACTCACCTTCCAGTTGCCATCATTAGTTGTTTTCCCTTGAGAAAGTCCTTAAACCTCCCTGACTCCTAGTTTCCAAGACTGTAAATTTATGGAATTGTTGTAAATTATCACCAATTTCTTTTATAGCTGCAGTACTAATGGACAAAGTTAAGGACACCTAAAAGTAGAAAGTAGGTTTTGTATACTTTATAGAATTTTCAATTTCTAAAAATTATGGTGTGCTTGTTAACATGTTCCTAATGTAATATTCAGCAAAATCTAGTATAATAAAGCTGGATTTATTTTATATTATGTTAGAAATATCTTATATGCTCACATATTTCCTTCATTTAAAACATCACCCAAGTTAACACTAAATAATTTGTGTAATTTTTAACATAAAGCAAACCCAGCTAGAAATAAGCCTTATTAAAACAGTATTGTGTAATGGATTATTGCTTAGTGCTCTTATTATCAAAATATTGACTTAAATAGTTAGCCAAAATCCACTCCATACAAGAAAGCTTTATTTAACCCACACCATCTGGACTCCTCACTATTACAGCATTTCTCTACCCTCGAAGATGTTAGGTTTTCACACTTAGCCCAGAGGAAGAGGTTCTTCATGCCTGGGTTCTTAGTAAAGAAATATTTTCAATAATACTGGCCCCATGTGTCTGAGATTGCGACTGTCACCATTGTTCTCCCCTTTTTCTACAATAAAAACTCCTTTCCTTTTGAGCTGGAACACAGGGGCTTCCCTGGTGGCACAGTGGTTAAGAATCCACCTGCCAATGCAGGAGACATGGATTCGAGCCCTGGTCCCGGAAGATCCCACATGCCTCGGAACAACTAAGCCCATGCGCCACAACTACTGAGCCCACGAGCCACAACCACTGAAGCCCGTGTGCCACAACTACTGAAGCCTGTGCAACTAGAGCCCATGCTCCACAACAAAGAGAAGCCACCGCAATGAGAAGCCTGTGCACCGCAGCAAAGAGTAGCCCCCGCTCACTGCAACTAGAGAAAGCCCGCGTGCAGCGATGAAGACCCAATGCAGCCAAAAATAAATAAATAAATTTAAAAAACAAAACAAAACAAACAACAATTCCACATGTCCCAGCCTCCCTTTCACTTAAATCTGGCCAAGTTCTGGTCAATGAGACACAAGCAGAAGTGGTATATGTGACTCTTAAGGAAGTATCCTTAGGGAAAGGGAGAAAGTTCTCTTTCCATTTATTTTTTCATGCTGGCTGCAATGGAGATGGTCCGCCTGGAGTGGAATCAGTCATCTTTGTGCTTGAACTGGAGGTCACGCATGATGAATTAATAAAAGAGAAGGAATCGGGGTCCCTGACCCAGCCCGGGGTGACCTTCCTTCAGTTTCTATGTGTAAGAGAATATCATCTGGGGCTTTCTGGCAAACCTAATCCTGTGAGTCTATAATATACATATATATTTTTAGTGCATCTAAGTGCCAGGTACTGCCGAAGTATTTTCCCTGCATTATATTATTTAAGGTGTTACAACAGCTCTGTGAGGTAAGCATTATCATAAAAGATGTAAAAACTGAGCTTAAAGAGGCCAACTCGCCCATGTAGAAGCCCTGGACTCTCTCTGTCATTGACTATGCCCCTACCCTGCTCTGGTTTACATTCTATTAAATATTTATTGGTTTATATTATCATCTTCTTCCCACTCAAATGTATGAGCAGGAATGTTGCTTTGCTTGTTGCCATATCCCCAGAATCTACAGCTGAGCCTGGAACAAGATTAGTTGAATATATATGAGTAGATGACTCAAAATCCCATTCACTTAGCCACCAAATTATATTGCTCTCCCTTGTGTAATCTTGTAAGGCCAATTCTGTGTGAGTTACAACTAGGCTACATGTGTTTTACATACCTCAGCATTTTTTGATTTTGGGAAACATGCTCAGAAATTACATAATCTGGAGAGATGTTATCAAGAGAAGAAGAGAGAAACCCAAGACTACACTTTTTAATTCTATTTAGTGGAATTATTTTTATTCTTAAATATAAAAGAAGTTTAATATTTTCTGGCCTCTATAAATTCTGATGTAGCAGTACAATTAAGTTCCAATATTGACATAGTAAATTTGCAGAAAATCAAATAAGTTTGCAGTAACACATATTGCAACAACCTATTGCAACAAATAAGGTTGCAATAAAACATCAGAAAAAAAAATCAAAACTCATTCTACTTGTCGCTTATTTGCCTGTGAAATGTGCTTGATGATGGCCTTTTCCAATATTGCCCTCCAATTATTTTGCTGAATTGCTGAAAACGTAAATCATATGCAGCTACATTTAAAAAATTAAAGTGGGTGCATGAGTTCCTTCAGCCTGAAATGGAAGAAATGCAAGACTTTGTATTTAAGGGTAATTCAGACCACACTATTTTGAGTTCCCACTTTATGTGGGGCATTGAATTTTTCAAAAGATGACCTAACAAGAGACAGCTAATTTACAACTCTTTCCAAATGAATTTAAAGTTAAAGGTGATTATCTGTTTTATATTTTCCATAAAAATTTTATTTGAAAAGGGGGGAAAAAAGAAGACTCCCCAGTAGAAACTGAAATAAGCCCTTTTCTTTTATTCCTCCAGATTAATGAACATTCATAAAATTGCACTCCTTGACTGCACTTCTCTTTTCTTGATTTGGTAGGCGAAATATTTGAAATATTTAATTGGCTAGTTTTCCATATTTCAAATCCCATTACAGACCATGAAAACACTGGTTTGATAAGAAAACTTAATGTACTGGAAAAGAAGAATGGGTAGTGTTTGACTGAGGGTCTTTGCAAGTAACCTTTATCAGCAAGTCTGAACCAGTTTTTCAACTTGCTGATTTTAGAAATTTCTCATTGATCTGTGGGCCTGAGATGCCTCTTTGCAGCAGTAGATAGCTAATGGGAGGTAGCAGACATTATTTTAGTTTTAAATTTATAAAGGAGAAGAAAAAATGATATTATCTTGTGTAACAAAGTTGATGCATAGCTTGACCAAAGTGTTCCAGTAGTGTGATCAAATAATGTTTCACTTTAACCCATTGATCTAAGGAGATACCTGAGTAGGTACAAGTTATAAATAAAGCATTCATTTCACAGAGAAGTCACTTTATGTTGTGATGAATGTGAACAGTTAGCACAAGATTAAAGTGAACACACATAAACAAATTCAGCTATTTGTTCATATCTCACTCCCCCATTTCCCCTTAGAAAACTTTCAAATGCACACAATTTTCTTCCCTATATACTAATTCTAGGAATGAGATAAGTCCAACAAACAGGAGAGTCATTTTGCTCTTAACCCTCTTATTGAATTTACTTATGGGTAGCATACCTATGCGTGGTTTCTAAGGAAGCTTTGTTCCAAATTCATCAACATGAATGGGAAGCAGGTGTATGGATTGTTTCAACAAACCTTTACTGGCAATTACTAAAGACTTCTGCATGAATTCAGGATTATTTTTGTGTTTTGCTTTTAGAAGTTAATACTTACTGTATATTGGCTTTAGGATAAAGAAATTGTTTACCTAAAATAAATAGACTGCCAGATATTTCTCCAGAAAAGATGAGTTTATTTGGAATCAGAGAATTGCAATTCAGGGTCTTCAACCATGGTGAGCCACTTGCAAGTTCGCTCACGGCAAAAGAAAGAGAACCCTTTTACAGAGGGGAATGGAAGGTGGGAGGGCTGTAAACAAAGAGTCCATGGCTTTTCATTGGCTGAGTCCTTCCAGGAAAGTAGAGGAGTCTTTATTCTTCCTGCTGGTCTCTGCCATCATCACAGGAAGTGAGAGGTCCACTTCTGGTTCCCTCCGCCCCCCCGTTTAAGTGAGGTTTCAGTTTATTAATTTTTTACAGAATCATCAAACGGAACATTCTGTGGCTACACAGCATTGTTCCTTAGGTTTCATGACATTTTTGGAACTATTTTTTTCATATTTATCATAAGACTTAGTTTAAAACAGACCCCATTCCTAGCAAAAATATAGGATATTATAAAATATATTTTGCTGGATACACCCCTGGCCCCTTCTTCTCACCCCTACTTTTTCATATCTATTTTTGTTTAGTATTATTATTTTTATCTTTCATTGTATATATTTAAATGTCACCTTAAATCTTTCTGTAACCAGACGGGTAAAGCTGGAGGAGATAGATAGATGGGTTGATAAGTAGATACTTAGAAAGACAATGAAATAGCATTTACTGTTTCAATGTTTTTGAAGTTTGTAGTTAATTTCTCAGTATTTACCACCTGATATGTTCAAAGCTATATATTGTGGTTCCAAGTAGAATGATATAGTCTCTGATACTGAGGACCTGAAAACTGAGTATGGGTGAAAGAGACCAAGGTAAACAACCACTGTACAGTATTGGATTTGCTACAAATGCTATCTGGACATGGAGAATCCTGGCAGCCCTGAGGTGGAGGTCAAGGAGGCTTTCATAGAGGAGATGGCATCTGACCTGGGCTAAGGAGGGAAGGGTGTTGATACAAACAGGAGAAGAGGGAAGAACAGTCTTAGCAAAGGCACAGAGGCATGGATGTGCACGCTGGATTTGAAAATCTTTAATTCCCTTTTTGTTCCAGTTGTCAGTTGGGGCTAGTATTGCATTGGAGTGTCAGCTTGATAATAAATGACCACGTTTGGTACCTGATCTGGCTTCTCAGCAGCCCTTGCATACCGCTGTCAGTCTGCTTGACTAGGTACTAAGTTAAAGCATCCTCCATTCCTGCTGATTCAGATCCATTTTATTTTTCTGCTAGTCCAAAGAGACTGCCTTTATATTGTTGGGCCATGCATTCTATTCAGGAACTACACTGTATTTGTGGAAGAAGATTCTGGCAATGATCAACCTAAGAAGTGACTAAAACCACAGCCAAGCTGGTGACATTAGCTGTACAGACTTGACTCCCCAATTCTGCTGAGGTTTAAAATTAAGAGGAGCACTGCCCAATGAGCCATGGGGAAGACTGTAGAGCATGTTAGGTGTTAAGAAGGAAATAAGCTTCCTGTTCCTATAAAAGGTGTCCCAGAATCACCCCTGTGATAATTTCAAAAAAGAGGGCATAGATATCTCCCCCAAAGATATTTCTTAATTACAAATGGAAAAAGTGGGGAAATCTGGTAGATGCAAACTAAATCAAGTGATTGGAGTTAACTTCACCAGGAATAGGACCTATGTGTGTCTTATTATCACATCACTTCTGTGATATTCCTGCCAAAAATGCACAACCTCAATCTACTTTTAAGAAAGGGCACACACATCTAAATTGAGGGAGGTTCTACAAAATAAGTGGGCAGTAGTCTTCACAGTGGTCAAGATCATGAAAGACAAAGAATGAGAACTACCCCAGATTAGAGATTAGGGAGACAGGATAACTAAATGCAGTGCAGGATCCCGGATGGGATGGTGCATCACAGAAGGGACAGTAGAGGTACAAGGGCTGAATTTTGAATAAGGTTTGCAGACCAGTTAAGAACATGTTCGTTTTTTACTTTATGGCTGCACCGCGTGGCATGTGGGATCTTAGTTCCCCGACCAGGGATCGAACCCAAGCCCCCAGCAGTGGAAACTCGGAGTCCTAATCATTGGGCTGCCAGGGAAGTCCTAATAGTATGTTCTAAGGTTAATTTAGTGACTTAGATTAATTGCACTGTGGTTGTGTCAGATTAATATATAAGAGAAAGCTGGGTGAAGGATATACAGGAATTCTGTGTACTATTTTGCAACATTTTTATGTCTAAAACTATTTCAAAATAAAATGTTAAAAAAAGAGAGAATCTATAAATTATGATTCTTCCCATTTCCTTTTGTTCTTAGTCCTAGCTTCAAAAAAAGGGTGACAGAGTAAACATAAACATAATTATATGTGTGTGTGTGTGTGTGTGTGTATGTGCACGTGGGTGTATATATATGTATATATGTATAAATGCTGAAGAGGGTGTGGAGAAAAGGGAACCCTCTTGCACTGTTGGTGGGAATGTAAATTGATACAGCCACTGTGGAGAACATTATGGAGGTTCCTTAAAAAACTAAAAATAGAACTACCATATGACCCAGCAATCCCACTACTGGGCATATACCCTGAGAAAACCATAATTCAAAAAGAGTCATGTACCGCAATGTTCACTGCAGCACTATTTACAATAGCCAGGACGTGGAAGCAACCTAAGTGTCCATCAACAGATGAATGGATAAAGAAGATGTGGCACATATATACAATGGAATATTACTCAGCCATGAAAAGAAACAAAATGGAGTTATTTGCAGTGAGGTGGATGGACCTAGAGTCTGTCATACAGAGTGAAGTAAGTCAGAAAGAGAAAAACAAATACCATATGCTAACACATATATATGGAATCTAAAAAAAAAAATAAATGTGGTTCTGAAGAACCTAGGGACAGGACAGGAATAAAGACGCAGACATAGAGAATGGACTTGAGGACACGGGAGGGGGAAGAGTAAGCTGGGATGAAGTGAGAGAGTGGCATGGACATATATACACTACCAAATGTAAAATGGATAGCTAGTGGGAAGCAGCTGCATAGCACAGGGAGATCAGCTTGGTGCTTTGTGTGCATCTAGAGGGGTGGGATAAGGAGGGTGGGAGGGAGAAGCAAGAGGGAGGAGATATGGGGATATATGTATATGTATAGCTGATTCACTTTGTTATACAGCAGAAACTAACACACCATTGTAAAGCAATTATACTCTAATAAAGATGTTTAAAAAAAAAATCTTTGAACAAAATTCACCAATTACAACAACAACAAAAAAATGTCTATTGCTTTCAAAAGTTAGGGCATTTTCTTTTCAGGAAAATATTTACTAAACTCAAGCTTTTTTGCTGTAACAAAGAATTATAAGACCTACAAGAGACCTAATGTAACCTCTCCCCACAATTCTCATTAGAGACATTTTAAAGACTTAGGGAGAAAAACAAAAAATAAAAAACAAACAAACAAATAAGCATAACAGAGCTTATTAGTGGTGGTCTTGTCCATTCTCTCATAATAATATTCTTGATGATTTAAAGACCTCCTCCCACAGTTAAAACAAAATTTCTGTCATTTCTTGTTAGAGGGGGAGAAGTGTGGGTGGCTCTCTTTTACACAATGAAATACATTTCTTAGGTCCTGATAATCCTCAAGCAGAATGTTGCTAACCCATTCATTCTTCTTCACAGTTGACCTAGATTGTTAAAATAAGTTTAAATCTCCTGAACCGATTTATCTATCTTGACTTTCTAGAATGCAAGATTATTTTCAAAATATTCTACTGGCAAAGGAGATTACAATAGAAATAAATGTGTATTCTGCCCATCATGTTTTTAAGTTGCTACTAAATATTGACCTTATTTTAAGGATGATAATGGTTTTGGTGACAGAGTATCTTTTTCATCTTTCCAAAGTCTAGTAAATGCCTGACAATAGTAGACACTTTGTTTAAGTGGATGGATGAATTGGAGGCCTTGGGCCAAAGAATTTGCTTGATTGAGAGGCGCTAATGGGTCTAAACAGAACTGTTTTACATCCCCAAAGACTACTGCCTGGGATCATTTGCATTTGAATAACCAGAATTAGTGAGAAAATTTGCTTAAGTCTATTTCAAGATCAAGGTTCCTATCAAGAAGCTTAGTGATTTGAAGGGCTTTTAACACTTTGTGAAGGGAAGAGTCACTGCAGGGCTTTGTTGGGGTCATGGTGGGCACTGATGCCCCCACCCAGACAAAGGAGATCTCAGAGGTAAGTGAGAGTGTGTCAACAGTCTGTGCAATGCCTGTGGGTAAGACCAGGGCTGCGTAAATGTCCTCAACCACAGGCCCCACTGTGAGAGATCAGAGGAAAGAGAAAACCCTGGGATATAGAGTCCTCTGAGCAGAGCAATTCCAAGAACATATAAAAGGAAGCCCCATGTTTGTCCATTCTACAGAAACAGAAAAACAGCCTAGAAAGCCCTAGAAGGGTCCATGGAGTCCCAAAGTATACAAAATCTATTTGGACCGAATAACTGGAAAGAGCCCGCCCACTGGTCCTGAAAGCGACTGTGTTTAGATTTCAGGGGCAGGGGATCCCAGTGGCTTTGAATTTAATGGTCTTCAGGGAGATGATGAAATCAGCTGTCAATCAACAGAGGAACTGCAGGCCTTCGGGTTTAGAGTTGGGACAGCACAGTGCGGCCAGCCTCACGTGCACCTGCAGTCTATCTTGTCCTGAAGCCAGGAAGGGGCTTATTGAGGAAAGGGGAAAAGACACTCAAGGGCATGATCCTTCTTCCTGGAACAAAAGGGGTGTATAAATCATCACACCTCCTTTCAGCCACTCTGGATGCAGTCCAGCCAATGACTGACAAGAGGGAACCCTCAGCTTCTCTGAGTCCTGAGTGGGTGGTGCAGATGCCTCGTCCAGAAGGGGTCCCACCGGAGACGTGGTCCTCATAAGCACAGACAAACCCTCTGAGGCTCTGCCTGAGTCCTGGCAGCAGTCACTGAGAAGGGAGGGGACTTATCAGTACCGCACTGAAGGCGAGTCTGAGGCAATGGCTGGCCTCCTTACCTCAAGTCTCTACGAGCCATCTGCACAGTGATTGCAATTAAAACTTACGGGGAAAAAGTTTTTATGAAGCAATAGGAAGCACACAGAATAAAACTGGTAAAACCCAGCCTTGAGCATCTGTTTTTCCCGTCCCTTATTCCTGAGTGTAGCAGTCCTAAATTATCTATAGTTGGTAACATGGCTGGTGAGGAGGGCTGTGTGACACAGCAGGAATGCAGTGGTTTGTTCAAGGTGGCTTAGCTGCAAGGCAAAGGAAGCAGTGTGTCACCCAGCATCCCATCTGGGCTGCAGCAGATCTCAACGCTGGTCCCGCATGGCCTTCGATTTGGCTGAAAGAGACCGCGGGAGATGGATGATTTGGTGTTAGCATGTTTTCTCCTTTGTACTGCTAGGATGATTCAAAACCCTGACTCGCTTCTCTTCACAGACCCCTTGGCTGTCAGGTGGGAGAGTTCTCTGTCCTTGAGTCCTTCCTGAGGTATATCTGAAAGTAAGATTTGAACCTAGCAGAATTAAGAGTAATGTAACTATATCCCTTTCCCCTGCCACCCCACCCCTTTGGAGCTAGATATGTATTTAGTTTTAAAAATGCAAAGGTATGAAAGAGGTGGTGGAGAATTGGGCTCAGAGTATCTGACTCTTGCATAGGGATTCAAGGCCTCTGATATCTAGGCGATTGTCTTGAGACACTTCTTTTTGCACTTAACATTAATACCTTTGGGTGTGCGTATAAAAACCTTATCTCCGTCTGAAAAAAAGATCAAGGTCTTTCAAGCATTATATTGCAAATGAAGCAGCCATTGTTATATCAATATGAACACTTCTGTCCAGAGTGGTCCATAAGTCCTTGTTGTTGAATATTTGAACCCATTAATGTCAAGACTGAGTCTTGTACAAATAGGATCTACTCGTATTTTAAATAACAGTCTAATCTTGAAATCCATTAGTAATATTCTTCCACCTTTAAAGCTCTATTTGCGTCAGCTTTCTGTATAAACTGTGGCCCTGGGTGTTTGGTGTCCTGGTGTAGATATACAAACCAAGAATCTCTTTGGTTCTGGGAAGAGAAGCTGGGTAACAGTGAACAGTTACGCGTAAGATATAAAAGAATACAAACCCACAAGGATATGAATAAATGTTACCATAAGGACGTCTGTACTCAGAACCTAAAAGAAATCCTATTGAACTCCGGGGCTAGAGACAGGGGACCCCAGAAGCAAGTTCTCCCTCTTCTTCCTCTTCTTTTGTGCTTGACTTTCCGTAGAGAATCTGTCGCCTTTAGAGGAGGCTTTGTTTGGCAAACCCGGTAGCAAAAGAAACCTAATTAGGTGAAGACAGTTCAGGAAGGGGGGAGAGTAGCACTTATCGGACAAAGGTGGAGCCAGTGGAAATTTACAGTGTCGCTCACAACAGATTTTCTGTACATCTACAGGGTTCTTAAATATCTTCTCAAACCAGTTCAGGAAATACCATCACTCTTACTTGGAGGTGACGTGGATTTCTATCCAAATTTGTCTCATGTGTTAAAAGTCCAGAAGCCACCCTAGTAATATAAAACCACTGCTCCAGAACGTCATTATTACACTTCCCAGGGCTGTGTTTGATTCTGTGTCTGTCGCTCCAAATGGCTACAGTGAAACTCTAGGACATTGAAGATACATCTAATGGCCTGAGTTAGAGAAGTTTTAACATAGGTAATTTGTTTCTTTGTCTTAAAATTGCAATGTTGGAAATTGTGCAAAATGAATTTTCTGTGCCATTCTGAGGATAAACAGTCTTCATACCAGCCTTCCCAAATGCATCCTCAACAGGAATATTTCTGATTTCCTGGGATCTTCTATGTATCCTAGATCGTTGGCTACAAAGATAGGTAGTTTATATTGTGGAGCATTATGTTGATGTCTGATTCTCTTTGGAGAACTTGGAGTCTTCTTCTCCAGATGACATTCACTTCAGTGGCAGACACCATGTGACAACTATTCTTCATAAAATCAATCAACTAAATATGACAGACATTTCTATACTTTAAGTTTTTTAAAAAATATTCTTGATTATGGTTAAGAGGAAAACAGGAATGCTGAAGGACACAATGAACACAACTGGAGTCTTCAACTTTGCTAAAAGATTATATAACTCATAGGTAAATGTGCATGCTGTCCTTGGTTTTATGACTGAATCAGTAAGCAAAATTTAAAGTAGTGGTTGAACTACTTCAATATCTATGTGCCTTATTAATGTTCACTTCTTTAGAGATAACTAGAGCTATGTTTTCTTGTCACTAAGAAATAAAAGTCAAAATTCCCTGAGATTCTGTAGTCTTTACCTAATAAGAATAATAATATAACAAATATTGTGCTATATGTGTAACATACATTATAGTAATGGGTCTGCAGTAGTCAGAAATGAGATATGAAGAAGGGAGAAGCAACCCGAGTTTTATATTAGTGATGTTATATTAAGACGGAGAAGGCTTTCCTATTATAAGCCTCGTTTTTAAGATGCTTGAAACTTTCCCATAGGAATTTTTCTCATGACAGTTTTTTATTTTGCCTAGTAATGAAAATAGGAGATTTTTTTTTAGTGTTTTTTGAAAGATATTATCTAGGAGTAAAAGTGTTTTTCTAAACATTAGAACATTTTTAAGGTACTTTTTGTTCTGAAACCTCAAAACAAATAGCTTTTTAATGACCTTCAAACTTGTCTCCAATGAAGAAGTTTAGTGCCTCTGGTGTATGAGGCAAAGTTTGATTTGCAAATAATTAAATAACAAGCATTACCCAATGCTTTCTCTTCAAGTTTTCGCGTCCCCAAATAGCAGTTAGCCCACTGCACCTTGCAAATGAGGGGGACCTGCAATTAGCCACTCCCAGAATGTGAGTGTTGTGGGTACAGTTTTTGTACCTGTTAAAAAAGAAGCCAGAGCTGAAAACTAGTTGTTGGACTCTGACATGGCACCTTCGAATATAAGGGAGCTCTGCTAACGAAGGAGAGAGCAGTATCAAGCTGAAACGGTGGCCTGTGTGATCTACTTTTGTTTAAAATCTCACTAAGACAGAATCACACCATTCTCTGAGCTCAACAGATTGAGGTCCACTCAGATGACAAACAGTTGAGATCCAAAACACAAAAGGTCCTGTCTTCTTATTAAAATGTTAATTGTGCCATGGAGGGTTCAGGGCTGTCCTTCAACCATGAATTTTCACAGCTCGACTTTTTAATGTACAGAGAAGCCATAGTACCAGTGGAACCACAGCATGATAGGAAGATAGAACACATTTATTTAAGTACATGCAACACATATTTCTTTAAATGCCAAACTTTTGAGAAATGGATTCACACACTTCTTTCCCTTTGTCGCCAGATCACTAGCCACACTCTTACAGTCTCTAATTGGGTTATAGGGTTTGAAATTTTCTTAATTGGGAGTGGAGATGGACAAGCTGCGTATTTGTCTTCACATTATACTATGTGTATCTTTCAGTCTTTGAAATCTCTATAACCTATACTATGCAGAGCATAAAAAAGGCATTAAAACATTTTATATAAATTTACAAATAAATGAGGTTAAAGCAAAATTTCATGTTCTCTAAATGATGAAAGTCAGTATTTTATGGTGTCTAAATCAGCACCTAAAAAGCCTTAATTTCACCTACTCATGAATTCAGAGAATACCATTCTTTCAACTTTTATGTCAGAATCTAAAAATCAACTTAAACATTAAGCGCTGTTAAGCACTGAACTTAAAAAAGCCACATTACATAATTCACGTTAAGTCACTCCTGCTTTTATCATCCTTTCTGCTTCTGCTGTCATTGAGGAATTAAGCACAGGCTTCCATTGCTTCTCTCTGGTCAAGTTGACATGTAGTCAAGAGTGGTTAGCTTAGCAAATGCCTGGCCAGGTGGGTGATCCAAGATGTTCTAGAGTCTGGGAACAATGCTTTCTCTGTGAACTCTCATCAGCAGTAGAGGTCCTCTATCCTCACTTACCTAACATCTTTTTGATCTATCTTCAAGTTTCCTCAAAGCCAGAATTTTGTAGAAATTACTACATTTTTGTAATTTCACACATTGTTCTTCTTGACGATACTTCTAAGGGCATTTGTTTTAAATATTCATGATTTCCAGAGAGAGTACTTTGAATGGGAGGTTTCCACTGATAATTTCTTGGCAGTGTTTAGGAGATAGAAAGATCACATCCTTTGTATTTCATTTCAGGATATGACATGGATCCTTCCCCTGGTAGTGTATACATTTTCTCTTGATAGTTCGCTAGCCACCCATGACTTAAAAACAATATGTGATGTAGCTGTTGGCTGTGTGATTCTGTGATCACAAAGAGATTTGCTAATTCAGGGTTCTGTTTTCAATTCTTTAGGTCTTTATAGTAACAAAAAAAATTCATGGTGAAAAATCAATTCATACCCTCTTTTTTCTTCTTCATGAAGGATATTAATTACTTTATTTCTTTTAATTTTGGGTCTTCCAAACCCGGACTCTTAAACCTGGAAATGTTATGATGCAATGGTAAGAGAGAGAATTTTGACGGATAGTCTTGCCCATGTCACTTGACTCCTCTGACATGGTTTTCTTGTCGATAAAATGGTAGATGTGATCATCGTGATAATATATTGCATTTATATAGAACTTTTAACTTTCTTTAGAGAAAGTATTTTCATTCCCATTAATAATGCCTGGGCCAAATAGCAACTAAATATATTTATTGGTAAGGATGTCTATTATCTTGAGTTTTTTCACCACAAATCCCAAAAAGGTAGCTAGAACATGCAATTGTCGAATTTTATCAATGAGGATACTGAGTCCCAGGTTAGGCTAAGGATTTCCTCCAGATAACAGTACTGTGGTGGTGCTGAAACCAGAAACTGTGTTTCCTGTTGCCACATCTGTGACTTTAAAAAACAAAGATGACACAACTATGCAGGACAAGGATATTTGTTTTCTTAAAAATTCTGTAGATGATATAAAAGGGAGGAAAATTGGAAAGGTCTTTTGAAACTAGTTGCAAGTAAATTCAAAGCGTAATTTTAATTAGAAGGAAAAAAAAACAGATGAAAAGAATATTTACTGACGCCATTATTACGAAGTTTGATTTGG
This sequence comes from Eubalaena glacialis, assembly GCF_028564815.1. Classification (NCBI taxonomy): domain Eukaryota; kingdom Metazoa; phylum Chordata; class Mammalia; order Artiodactyla; family Balaenidae; genus Eubalaena; species Eubalaena glacialis. Next base: position 92,990,529 of record NC_083727.1, read on the forward strand.
TGTAAGAACTTATCTCTGTCATCAAGTAGGTGCAAAACGTTTGTAGCGTGGCTTTTATTGAATGAGCTTTTTCACTTTCAACACTGCGATGCTGGGATATTGATTCGTTTATAAAGAATTCAGTAGTTGCAGATGAGTGATATTGGGGGCTGGTACAAAATTAGTGTGTTAGTTGAATAAATATATGACCAAGAACCACTTGGTTGAGGTGAACAGATTATTTTCTTAGCTTATATTTTAATTGAATTCAGTTTTTCATAGACTATCTTATTTCACCTCCACGTGTTTGTATGCAGTAATACTTTGTTCTGCCACTACAATCATTTCCATTTCCTCTCTGTGAATATCCACGTTCCCAAATTTGCACATAATACACTGAGGAAGTGAGCAGAGAAACAGTCCCCTAATACTCAGGGCTCCCTTTTTCAGAGTTCTAAGAATATCGTGCCACCCAGATAGTCATTTAGACTATATATATGTCCAATGAATCCTCGTTTTTTCAGTTTCTGTGTAGGCAATGATGAATCATAATTTTTGAAGTATGATTAACCCAAGATTTAAAATTTCTGTTTCTTGAAAATAATAACTCTGATATTAAAAAACAGACTTTTAGCTTTATCCCAGAAATAATGCATCAGAATTTTGAGTGAATTAAGCTTCCACCCCTAAGTGATGCCTCAGTTTCATGTCTCAACAGTAAATTGTTGAGAACTATTCTTCCAGTTTAGGTTAACATTGCAGGCATGTGCTCCAGTTTTTAACTTGGAAAACAGCTGACCCGTGACCCAGTGCCAAAAGTATGACTAGACCAGTTTACAGCCAAACCACGTCATAATTATAATCTCAAATGGAATAGGGGAAAAAAAGGTTCTATAATACAAATAGCTGCCTTAGACGCTTACTCAGTGATTCTGTGTTGAAATTTTTTGTGCCAGGCTTTCTGCCTATAGAAAACTGTTGTGAATCATAGTTGTACATTTTACAATGGTTTATGAAGTATTTTTGGTTGATAATTTTCAACAGTTTGGTGATTTGACTTCAAGGTGCGAGGAACTCTGTAAGAATTCACAACACTTATCATCTTGTCCCAAAATATGTAGCATAAATTTCCAGGATAAACAGCTGACCTTCCCTTGTGGGTCCAGGACTATATATTCTCTTATAAGTTGTCTTTTTTTACTGGGTCTTCTGCAAAATAGTGGCTAAAGATTAAAGATGACCATTGTAAGTCAGTGGTTAAATGTCAGTTTGCAAAGTCTGCTTTATCACTATAAATCTGGGTAGATTATTTATATAACTTTAGCAAAAGATTATATAAGATTATACCTCCCTTGGTAAATAGTGGAAAGTAATAAAATTAAACATCAGTTTATAACCCCAACCATTATTAATTCAATTCAGTGTGCCATAATGCTACTGTAGTTTAAGAGAAAATATTTATATGCTACAAAATGACTTTTGATATCCAATAATAAAAAACTTGGAAGATCCATTTAAAATTGGAACTCTCTTACATTCCTGAATCACATATAAATATATGTACAGTTTTAAAGCTATATATAGATTTTCCTTAAAGTTATCCCTTTAGTTTTCTGGTAAGGGGACTATTGTGGTGCAAATTATAAAAGTACTTATGAAGAAATATTCATTTTCTAAAAATAAAGACTATGAAAGAATCTTCTGATAATCATATATTAGCTTGATATTATTTCATATAATTTTATTTTTGAATCACAAAACAATTTTTTTATTATAGAGGTAATATAGTCATATGGGAAAAATATAAAGAAGCAAAAAATACTTATAATTCAATACCCTGAAGCAACTACTGTAATTAATTTGTCAAATATATTTTCATCTCTTTTATATGTGTATTTTACACATTTGGAATTAACCCTGTACAAAAAGAAACAAAAGCCATTAGAATCAGGAAATGAGCAAATGAATTTTTAATTGGACAGATCTTGGATACACATTGTTGTTTTATAAATTTACAATGGTCTAGCCATATCCCAGGACTGCTTTGTGTCCATATTATCTGAGAACTAGCATGGAAAGTAACATATGTTTACATGTGCTCTATTTTATTTCAATACTCCTGCTTTTCCAGGGGTGTGCATCTCAGCGGTTGCAGATTATATCAGATTAGAAACTGGGTACTAGCCCAGATAAACAGTTTTTTTGGAGGGAGGAAAATATCCAAATAGAATGAATTATTTTGTGATTTTGAGATTAACTAACACTCAGTGTTCAAAAAATTTGAAAGTGTTTTAAAAAGAAATGAGAGGAAAAATAATTTTTACGAGCTTCCCTTACCTACACCCAAGAATGACTTTGGAAATCTTTCTTAATCTAGTTATAGATAGAACTAAAGTGTATTTTTGCCACTTTAGTAGACATACCATACATAATTCATCAATAAATTAAAATATATTATAGCAGTCCCCTCCAGTTCCATTCAAAAGTTTATCTCCGTATCCTGCAAACCATCTCTTTTTTTTTCTCTGCCCATTGATTCTGCTCTTTTTTTCTTTTAAATTTGTCTAAACAAATTTGGGGGACATTTCTGAGGACAAAAAAGGCTTAAAATGATATAAATGAAATTTTTAAAAAAATTTTTGTTGGAGGATGGTTGCTTTCCAATGATTTGTTAGCCTCCACTGCACAACAAAATGAATCAGCCATACACAGAGTGAAACTTTATTCTTGAATTTTCTTTCATTTTATTGACACGAATAACACTTTCTCATACCAACACTGAATCAAATTGTGGGACTTCTGTCTCACCATTGCTACATCCTATCAGAATCTCTTCTCAGTGGACAGTTAAGGTCTGCATTGGAAGACGTTGGGAGATTTATTCTTACTTCAAAGTAAAAACATAATTGATAAAATGCTATGTTTCTGTGTTGACTTGCATGCAGTCTTTTTTCTTCTATTGCTAACCTCTTCGATATCACAGGGTTCGTTTTTTTAATCTTCCAGAAGTCTAGTCTCCATCTGAGACCTCTACGAAAATCGTTCTCTCAAATGTTCTTAATGTCCTCTGTGCCCACAGTGACAATTCTCAAGCCACATCTTTTTATTCTCTTAAGTATTTGCCCTTTCCAATCACCTTTTTATGAGATCCTCCCCATGTATTTTCGGTGAGATTTTTTTTCAATTAAATTTTATTGGAATATAGTTGATTTGCACTGTTGTGTTAGTTTCAGGTGTACAGCAGAGTGAATCAGTTACACATATACATATATCCACTCTTTTTTGAGGTTATTTTCCCGTATAGGTCATTACAGAATATTGAGTAGAGTTCCCTGTCCCATTGAGCAGGTTCTCATTAGTTATCTATTGTGTATATAGTAGTGTGTATATGTCAATCCCAATCTCCCAATCTATCCCTCCCCCCACTTATCCCCTTGGTAACCATAAGTTTGTTTTCTACATCCGTGACTCTATTTCTGTTTTGCAAATAAGTTCATCTGAACCATTTTTGTAGATTCCACATATAAGCGATATTATATGATATTTGTCTTTCTCTTTCTAACTTACTTCACTCTGTATGACAATCTGTCAGGTTTTAGTTCCCAAAACCGTGACCTTTCTGGGTGCTCTCCCTGTGCATTCCTATCTCACACTGTGCCGTCTCCTATCTCCTCATCGCTGAGACAGCAGAGGGACGGGAATCTGCTCTGAAGTCACACAGACTCGGGCTCATTTCCTGGCATAGCCCTGTACCAGTTGAATGGCCTTAGGAAAGTCACCATTTCTGTATTTTAAACATATAATAATAAAGCCAAAGGTAATTTCCAGGGGTTAAATGGATCTTATACAGATGGAGATATCCAGGTACCTTCCAACTCCAGGCTCTTTTGTTTCCAGGGTCCTCACGATCCCAGATGGAGGCATTAAGTCTCTTTGTCAGTACTATCCAACTTTGATATTTCATTTTAGGATTTTTTTCATAAATGTATTTAAAGTATCTACCACAGCACCTAACTTTGAGTAGACACTCAGTAAATGTTAGCTGTTATTTTCATTAGCATGATTATTTTTATTTGCCTATTGACTAATTAATGATGGCAGCTAGCATATTTTAACCTTTAATTATTAATAAATCATGGTGAAGATATTTATACATATTTATAAGCCAGTAGATTGGTTCCCTTAATGTTATTACTTCCCATACTCCTTTCTACTCTCACATTTCCAGTTTTAAAAAAACAAATAAGATAATATTTTGCCCATTTTTTAATTTTTTCTTTTTTGTGTGTGTGATTGAGTTGTAAGAGTTCCTTATATATTTTAGATATTAACCCCTGATCATTTATATAGTTTGAGGGTATTTCCTCCCATTCTGTGGGTTGCCATTTCACTCATGTTTGCTTCCTTCGCTGTGCAGAAGCTTTTTAGCTTATAGAGGCCACTTATCTTTTTTTTGCTTTTGTTGCCTATACTTCTGAAATCATGGTTGCCAGGGGCTGGGGGAGGATGAAATGGAGAGTTTCTGTTCTACAGGGGCAAAGTTTCAATTATCCAAGATGAATAATTTCCAGAGATCTGCTGTACAACACTGTGCCTGTAGTCAACTGTATATACTGTAGGTCTCATGTTAAGTGTTTTTACCACAGTTTTAAATGTAAATAAGTAAATAAATAAATAATATTACTGGAAATAAAACTGGTGCTACCATTCTTGTAAATGTTACTCAGTGACCCTCAAGAGTAACATATTATTGGTTTTAATGTGTATTTTATGACAAAGTGCCAATGACACTACACCTGTAAGATAATTTCCACTGAAGCTCTCAAGCTCCAAAAGGCAAGGTGGAAATTTATATGTCCACAAAATAACCTAGCACAGTGTCTGAATCTATTTGATGATGAATAAGTATTTGTTAAAACAAACAAACAAACAAATGAAGTAATGTGGTCAGAAAGTCCAACTACACTAGGACAAAATCTGTACCAGGTAGTCATTCAACAAATACTTACTGAACACCTAAGTGTCCAGCACTGTTTTAGGATCTGGGAAGACTGAAATGAATGTAACAATATCCCTGTTCTCAGGAAGTTTACGTTCTAGTAAGCAAAGACAGGCAAACAGTGAATTTAAAAATATATACATAAATATATCAGATGTAATAAGTGCTGTGGGCAACAATAGATCAGAGTAAGGTCAAGGGCATGTGGGAAAGTCTTGGATAGTGTATCACTTCCTATGTAACAAATCACCTCAGATCTTAGTGGCTTAGAGAAAGAATCATGTTATTGCTCATGATTCCATGGTTCAAAGCTCTTTGACTGAGTTCAGCAGGTTGGTTCTTCTGCTGGTCTCCTCTGGTGTCATTCATGAGGCTACAGTCACCTGACTGCTCAGCCTAGGGATGGATGATCTAATACTGCCTCACTCACATGGCTGGTAGTTGGTGCTGGTTTCTTGTCCTCACATGAAAGCAGAATTTCAGGATGATGAGACTAGAAACTGTAAGACCTTTTGAGGCCTCCAGGCAAAGTCACACATCACTTTTACTGCATTTTTCTGACCAGATCAAGTCACAGGCTTATCAAGATTCAAAGGAAGAGGAAGGAAACTCCACCTCTTGATTGGAAGAATTATTAGAATTTGAGCCCATTTTAACTTACTACAGATGCGGAGTTACTACTTTAAGTTGGATAGTCAGTGACATCTCTGGGAGAATGACATAAGGGCAGAGACCTACGCGATGTGAGGGAATAGCAACGTTACTATCTTTGAGGAGTACATTCTTGGCCATGAGAATTGCCAGCGCAAAATGCCAAGGTGAGAAAACAAAGAGCTCAGTGTGGTTGGAAACTATGGGCAAAGGCATTGTGTTAGGAGAGGAAGGTAAAGAGGTAATAACAGGGGCTTTCCTTGTGGGGCAGTGGTTAGGAATCTGCCTGCCAATGCAGGGGACACGGGTTCGAGCCCTGGGCCGGGAAGTTCCCACATGCCATGGAGCAAGTAAGCCCATGCACCACAACTACTGAGCCTGTGCTCTAGAGCCCTCAAGCCACAACTACTGAAGCCTTCATGCCTAGAGCCCGTGCTCTGCAACAAGAGAAGCCATTGCAATGAGAAGCCTGCACACCATGACAAAGAGTAGTCCCCACTAACTGCAACTAGAGAAAGCCCGCGCACAGCAACGAAGACCCAATGCAGCCAAAAATAAATAAATTAATCAATTAATGTTTTAAAAAAGAGATAATGATAGACCAGCTGGTAGAGGTCCTTGTAGGTTATTTTAACTGCTTTGTCATTTACTCCAAGTGAGATGGGAAGAACCATGGATAGAGTTTTGAACAGAGTGACGTGAGTTCACATATGTGTCAGCAGGATCTCTGGCTTCTGTGTTGAAATTGAACTTGAGGATAGATAGCAAGGAAGGAACAAGGAGCCCAGTGATGATATTTATCTAGAGGGGAGATGATAGTGGCTTAAAATAGAAGGGCCGTATCAACAGCATTTTCTGGAATAATTTGTAAAACTAATAAGATAGAAAACATTCTTGGATTATATAGTCTTCCAACCAGATTGTCAACTTTTCTAAGAAAGAAACTGTTAGTTTTCTTTTTGTATGTGTCTTCTACTTTGGCATTTGAAAAGCACTCACTAAATACTTATTGACTGCTTAGTAAAGACTCAGGCCTCACTGCTGGAGTGAACATAATCACTGCAGGATGCTGAGTCTTTCAGAGTTCATCATCAAATGATGTTTGAAGACCAAAAGCAAATAGATAAGCCTATTAAGATTCATTGATACTCTTCAGATTGCATTTCTGCTATATGCTGAAGGACAGCAAATGAATTGGAGCTAAGACAATCTGTCTGTCTCCAACAGCATTAGAAGCCATCCCTTGAAATGTAAATAATTATTAAATTAACTGAACAAACATTTAAGTCCCTACTAAGTGAAAAGCAGTATGTCAGAGATTCAAATCTGAACAAGATACAATTGTCAAAAGCACTAATATTCTAGGGTGGCATGGAGAGTGTTAATTTTATAAATAAAGAAAGTGAGGTGAATTTATCAACTAATATTCTAGTGTTGGACACAAAACATGAATAGGCACAGAGGAGTGTTGGAAAGATCTAAGTGTAGCATGTTCCTAGAACTAGTTCATTTCTAGGCAAAGAATTGGAAATCTGGTGTTAATTATGGTCTGGAGGGGTCACTATTAATTCCAGGTTCAGCCTAGTGGATGATAAGTGTTCTTCCTGCTGGTAGCAAAGTACTCACTTCTAAATTTCACCACAGTGAATGAACTATAAATGCTCTATGTTGGTATTATTCTTTTTAAATTAAAAAAAATTATATATGTGTTTGTGTATACTAGTGTATAATACTATATGCAGACATTATGATAATTGATATAAAAATCCTCTATTGTATCTAAATAAAGGATATTTTTAGAAGGAAAAAAGAGCTTATAACTTTTACTCAATATCATGTTTTCAGAATTTGTAATTTCAACTTTTATATCACCTCAAACTATAAATGATCTCACTAGAGATGAGAGATGCTTTATGTCATGAAAAATTGGTATAAATCAATGTTTTTTTTTTTACATGTCATAGGATAAATCACTTAAAAAACAGGATGAACACCAGAGCATGACAATCTGTCCTTAGCTAACTTCATCCACTGATAACTCGTACTTTGCTAAAACCATTACATGAGGGCCACATTGTTTGCAAGTGTAAATAGGCATGATATTCAGATCTTTTTATAGGACTGTTCATTACATTCTGCTTTAAAATGGACTACAACTAAAAGTATTTTAAAAAATCTCTAATCTGGAAATGAGAAACCCAACTTCGCATCTCACTCTGTGCCTTAAAAGTTTCCTGAATTCCCTGCACTTCACTTTCCTCCTCTGTAAAACTAGGTGGTTGGGGTAGATCAGTGGTTCTCAGCCTTGGCTGCACACTAGAATCATCTGGGGAGCATTAGAAAAGTAATAATGCCCAGACCCCACCTCAGGATTTAAGTTTTAAAGGTCTCCAGGTGACTTTAATATACAGCAAGTGTTGAAAACCAACGGGCTAGGTGATCACTAAGGTTACTTTTAGCAAAATTTCCTAATTTCATGTTTCACTGTGTTTTAACATAGTAATGGTTGCCAGAGATAACAAAGTTCTCAGTATTTCCAATGTCCTGAAAAGTAGAAATTACCCTTAAAGACTGCTTTTTACTCAAAATTGAGAACATTTTTTATCTGTACTCCAAAATTTTCTGTATTATGAGAATAATTTATACAAAGAAACGATATGCATTTTTCATTTTGGTATGACATATACATTAAAAGTGATATAGATTCACCTAATTCTTAGGAGTTAATGACTGTTATGATTGGGAAATAATTACTTTCTTTCTGTGCACATGCATTGCAAGGGCAGTGTACTCAGAAGCTGTGTGTAATTTTTTAAAGAATTGCTGTTGTAGCTATTTTGGTTTTAAATAAATTGACCATTAAAACCCTGAGATAGGAGAGACCTTCAAGATGGTGGAGGAGTAAGACGTGGAGATCACCTTCTTCCCCACAAATACATCAGAAATACAACTACATCTGGAACAACTCCTACAGAACACCTACTGAACACTGGCAGAAGACCTCAGACCTCCCAAAAGGCAAGAAACTCCCCATGTACCTGGCCGTGTGGCTGACAGGGTCCTCGTGCTCTGGCTGGGTGTCAGGCCTGTGCCTCTGAGGTGGGAGAGCCGAGTTCAGGACACTGGTCCACCAGAGACCTCCCAGCTCCACATAATATCAAAGGGCAAAAGCTCTCCCAGAGATCTCCATCTCAACACCAAGACCCAGCTTCACTCAACAACCAGCAAGCTACAGTGCTGGATACCTTATGCCAAACAACTAGCAAGACAGGAACACAACCCCATGATTAGGAGAAAGGCTGCCTAAAATCATAATAAGGTCACAGACACCCCAAAATACACCATCAGACGTGGACCTGCCCACCAGAAAGACAAGATCCAACCTCATCCACCAGAACACAGGCACTAGTTCCCTCCACCAGGAAGCCTACACAACCCACTGAACCAACCTTAGCCACTGGGAGCAGACACCAAAAACAATGGGAACTACAAACCTGCAGGCTGCGAAAAGGAGACCCCAAACACAGTAAGTTAAGCAAAATGAGAAGACTGAGAAACACAGAGCAGATGAAGGAGCAAGGTAAAAACTCATCAGACCTAACAAATGAAGAGGAAATAGGCAGCCTACCTGAAAAAGAATTCAGAATAATGACAGTAAAGATGATCCAAAATCTTGGAAATAGAATGGAGAAAATACAAGAAACGTTTAACAAGGACCTAGAAGAACTAAAGAGGAAACAAACAATGATGAACAACACAATAAATTAAATTTAAAATTCTCTAGAAAGAATCAATAGCAGAATAACTGAGGCAGAAGAACAGATGAGTGACCTGGAAGATAAAAAAGTGGAAATAACTACCACAGAGCAGAATAAAGAAAAAAGAATGAAAAGAATTGAGGACAGTCTCAGAGACCTCTGGGACAACATTAAACACAACAACATTTGAATTATAGGGGTCCAGAAGAAGAAGAGAAAAAGAAAGGGACTGAGAAAATATTTGAAGAGATTATAGTTGAAAACTTCCCTAATATGGAAAGGGAAATAGTCAATCAAGTCCAGGAAGCGCAGAGAGTCCCATACAGGATAAATCCAAGGAGAAACATGCCAAGAGAAATATTAATCAAACTATCAAAAATTAAATACAAAAAAAAATATTAAAAGCAGCAAGAGAAAAGCAACAAATAACATACAAGGGAATCCCCATAAGGTTAAAAACTGATCTTTCAGCAGAAACTCTGCAAGCCAGACGGGAGAGGCAGGATATATTTAAAGTGATGAAAGGGAAAAACCTACAAACAATATTACTCTACACAGCAAGGATCTCATTCAGATTTGACAGAGAAATTAAAACCTTTACAGACAAGCAAAAGCTAAGAGAATTCAGCACCACCAAACCGGCTTTACAACAAATGTTAAATGAACTTCTCTAGGCAGGAAACACAAGAGAAGGACAAGATCTACAATAACAAGCCAAAACAATTAAGAAAATGGTAATAGGAACATACATATTGATAATTACCCTAAATGTAAATGGATTATATGCTCCAACCAAAAGACAAAGACTGGCTGAATGGATACGAAAACAAGACCCGTATATATGCTGTCTACAAGAGACCACTTCAGACCTAGGGACACATACAGACTGAAAGTGAGGGGATGGAAAAAGATATTCCATGCAAATGGAAATCAAAAGAAAGCTGGAGTAGCAATTCTCATATCAGACAAAACAGACTTTAAAATAAAGACTATTATAAGAGACAAAAAAGGACACTACATAATGATCAAGGGATCAATCCAAGAAGAAGATATAACAATTGTAAGTATTTATGCACCCAACATAGGAGCACCTCAATACATAAGGCAAATGCTAACAGCCATAAAAGGGGAAATCGACAGTAACACAATCATAGTAAGGGACTTTAACTCCACTTTCACCAATGGACAGATAATCCAAAATAAAAATAAATAAGGAAACACAAGCTTTAAATGATACATTAAACAAGATGGACTTAATTGATATTTATAGGACATTCCATCCAAAAACAACACAGTACACTTTCTTCTCAAGTGCTCATGGAACATTCTCCAGGATAGATTACATCTTGGGTCCCAAATCAAGCCTTCGTAAGATTAAGAAAATTTAAATCATATCAAGTATCATTTCTGACCACAATGCTATGAGACTAGATATCAATTGCAGGGGAAAATGTGTAAAAAATACAAACACATGGAGGCTAAAAAATACACTACTAAATAACCAAGAGATCACTGAAGAAATCAAAGAGGAAATAAAAAAATACCTAGAAACAAATGAGAATGAAAACACAATGACCCAAAACCTATGGGGTGCAGCAAAAGCAGTTCTAAGAGAGAAGTTTATAGCAATACAATCCGACCTCAAGAAACAAGAAACATCTCAAATAAACAACCTAACCTTACACATAAAGTAATTAGAGAAAGAAGAACAAAAAAACCCCCAAAGTTAGCAGAAGGAAAGAAATCTTAAAGATCAGATCAGAAATAAATGAAAAAGAAACGAAGGAAACAATAGCATAGATCAATAAAACTAAAAGCTGGTTCTTTGAGAAGATAAACCAAATTGATAAACCATTAGCCAGACTCATCAAGAAAAAAAAGGGAGAAGACTCAAATCAATAGAATTAGAAATGAAAAGGAGAAGTAACCACTGACACTGCAGAAATACAAAGGATCATGAGAGATGACTACAAGCAATGATATGCCAATAAAATGGACAACCTGGAAGAAATGGACAAATTCTTAGAAAAGCACAACCTTCCGTGACTGAACCAGGAAGAAATAGAAAATATGAACAGACCAATCACAAGCACTGAAATTGAGACTGTCATTAAACACCTTCCAACAAACAGAAGCCCAGGACCAGATGGCTTCACAGGCAAATTCTATCAAACATTTAGAGAAGAGCTAACCCCTATCCTTCTCAAACTCTTCCAAAATATAACAGAGGGAGGAACACTCCCAAACTCATTCTACGAGACCACCATCACCCTGATACCAAAACCAGACAAAGATGTCACAAAGAACGAAAACTACAGGCCAATATCACTGATGAACACAGATGCAAAAATCCTCAACAAAATACTACCAAAAAGAATCCAACAGCACATTAAAAGGATCATACACCATGATCAAGTGGGGTTTATCCAAGGAATGCAAGGATTCTTCAATATATGCAAATCAATCAGTGTGATAAACCATATTAACAAATTGAAGGAGAAAAACCATATGATCATCTCAATACATGCAGAAAAAGCTTTTGACAAAATTCAACACCCATTTATGATAAAAGTCCTCCAGAAAGTAGGCATAGATGGAACCTACCTCAACATAATAAAGGCCATATATGCAAACCCACAACCAGCATTGTCCTCAATATTGCAAAACTGAAACCATTTCCTCTAAGATCAGGAAGAAGACAAGGTTGTCCACTATTACCACTATTATTCAACATAGTTTTGGAAGTTTTAGCCACAACAATCAGAGAAGAAAAAGAAATAAAAGGAATCCAAATCGGAAAAGAAGAAGTAAAGCTGTCGCTGTTTGCAAATGACATAATACTATACACAGAGAATCCTAAAGATGCTACCAGGAAACTACTAGAGCTAATCAAGGAATTTGGTAAAGTAGCAGGATACAAAATTAATGCACAGAACTCTCTTGCATTCCTCTACACTAATGATGAAAAATCTGAAAGAGAAATTAAGGAAACACTACCATTTACCATTACAACAAAAAGAATACAATACCTAGGAATAACCTACCTAAGGAGGCCAAAGACCTGTATGCAGAAAACTATAAGACATGGATGAAAGAAACTAAAGATGATACAAACAGATGGAAAGATATACCATGTTCTTGGATTGGAAGAATCAACATTGTGAAAATGACTATACTACCCAAAGCAATCTACAGATTCAGTGCAATCCCTATCAAACTACTAATGGTATTTTTCACAGTACTAGAACAAAAAATTTCACAATTTGTATTTGAACACAAAAGACCCCGAATAGCCAAAGCAATCTTGAGAAAGAAAAACAGAGCTGGAGGAATCAGGCTCCCAGACATCAGACTATACTACAAAGGTACAGTAATAAAGACAGTATGGTACTGGCACAAAAACAGAAATATAGATTAATGGAACAGGATAGAAAGCCCAGAGATAAAGCCACACACATATGGCCACCTTATTTTTGATAAAGGAGGCAAGAATATACAATGGACAAAAGACAGCCTCTTCAATAAGTAGTGCTGGGAAAACTGGACAGCTATATGTAAAGGAATGAAATTAAAACACTCCCTAACACCATACACAAAAATAAACTCAGAATGGATTAAGACCTAAATGTAAGGCCAGACACTATAAAACTCTTAGAGAGAAACATAGGCCGAACACTCTATGACATAAATCGCAGCAAGATCCTTTTTGACCCACCTCCTAGAGAAATGGAAATAAAAACAAAAATAAACAAAAGGGACCTAATGAAACTTAAAAGCTTTTGCACAGCAAAGGAAACATTAAACAAGATGAAAAGACAACCCTCAGAATGGGAGAAAATATTTGCAAATGAAACAACTGACAAGGGATTAATCTCCAAAATATACAAGCAGCTCATGCACCTCAATATCAAAAAAACAAACAACCCAATCCAAAAATGCGCAGAAGATCTAAATAGACATTTCTCCAAAGAAGACATACAGATTGCCAACAAACACATGAAAGAATGCTCAACATCACTAATCAGTAGAGAAATGCAAATCAAAACTACAATGAGATATCACCTCACACCAGTCAGAATGGCCATCATTAAAAAATCTAGAAACAATGAATGCTGGAGAGGGTGTGGAGAAAAGGTAACCCTCTTGCACTGTTAGTGGGAATGTAAATTGATACAGCCACTATGGAGAACAGTATTGAGGTTCCTTAAAAAACTAAAAATAGAGCTACCATATGACCCAGCAATTCCACTACTGGGCATATACCCTGAGAAAACCATAATTCAGAAAGAGTCGTGTACCACAATGTTCACTGCAGCTGTATTTACAATCATCAGAACATGGAAGCAACCTAAGTGTCAAGCAACAGATGAATGGATAAAGAAGATCTGGCACATATATACAAGGGAATATTACTCAGCCATAAAAAGAAACGAAATTGAGTTATTTGTAGTGAGGTGGATGGACCTAGAGTCTGTCATACAGAATGAAGTAAGTCAGAAAGAGAAAAACAAATACCGTATGCTAACACATATATATGGAATCAAAAAAAATGGTTCTGAGGAACCTAGGGGCAGGACAAGAATAAAGAGGCAGACAGAGAGAATGGACTTGAGGACACGGGAAAGGGGAAGTGTAAGCTGGGACGAAGTGAGAGAGTGGCATGGACATATATACACTACCACATGTAAAATAGATAGCTAGTGGGAAGCAGCTGCATAGCACAGGGAGATCAGCTCCGTGCTTTGTGACCACCTAGAGGGGTGAGATAGGGAGGGTGGGAGTGAGACGCAAGAGGGAGGATATAAGGGGATATATGTATATGTATAGCTGATTCACTTTGTTATAAAGCAGAAACTAACACACCATTGTAAAGCAATTATACTCCAATAAAGATGTTACAAATTTTTTTAAAGTTAAAAACATTTTTAAAAATAAATAAAAAGAAAAAAAAAAGAAAATCAACTATACTTTAAAATGAAATAAAAATTAAATTAAAAATAGACCCTGAGATAATAAACCTGCTAAAGTTTATAACTTATTCATGATAAATACTTTACACACTGATGTATTATGAAGCAGAATAGATGGTTTTACAAAAGACTGATTTAAGTGGAATATTTAGTTGTTTGGGTATTTCAAAAGGTAAAAGTTTGATTTCTTGAAACAGTTTTGAAATGTGTCACTATAAGTTTTTGCTATCAGTTTTTTCCTAAACAACTTTTCATTGGAGTGAATGGATAATCTTTTTCTTTAATCTTAAATGCTAGAGAATGTAGTCACATGCTATATTATTTAACTCTCCCATGAAATCCAGGCCCCAACAATGAACTCAGATCCAAAGAGGAATCATGTAGAGTCTTAGGAAATTGGGGAAAGGCCTCAAATAAGTATTAAGGTGAGAAATAATAGATTTTGTGTCATATATTTTCACAGAATTCTGTCCTTGTGGGTATGTACTTTCAAATACTTGGGACAGGCAGACTCTTTTCTTCTTTTAGCCAGCCTAATAATAGGAAGAAAGGGAAGAGATACAGATGACAGCTAACAGCTAACATGGGTGAATGTAGGTGTAACCAACAAAGAATGTGCTGGTTATATGAAATTTCTGCAGGCCTAGTTATTTTTGAAAACTATTTGAAAAAAAAAAAATTTAATGCCCAGAAAAGACACTATGAAAAAGAAATATGTGATTTTTCAGTAAAATGTGTGTATCATCATTTTGTGTTTGCTTCTGACATCCTCAGTCTGTTATTCTTATTATATCTTTAATGTTCATACATATTTCATTGTACTTGCTTGCCCCATTGATGACAAGCTAGACTTAATAACTAAGAATAATTCCCAAATATACCATTAATCATGGCATGCAAATCTATGACATTAGAAGAATAATGTGACTGCTGGAATAGTCCACGTGCTTTAAAACCTTGTTCTGTGCAGACTGGGGAAGCTGTTTTGCTTCACATTAGCTCTACCACACATCAGTTTGCTTTACAAGGTCTCCCTGAAATCAATCAGACACATGTACCGTGCTTTCGAAGAATTTTGTACAGTAAGAATAGCTATGGAATGTGTGAAAATACAGGTGACACATACTATAGTTTTTGTAATAGTAGTGACATGTATGCTAGTGATTTTAAAAACTAATTTATAAGAGTTTTATCTGGTTTTAAAATATCAAGAGGTTTTATGAAACAATTTAAAATTTAGCATCAGATGGCATCACACTTATTACTCAGCTCTAGCAAGCAACCAAATATAGAAGTTGGTAGTTACCTCCTCACCTTTCAAAATTTTCACTCCTACTCATCTGATCATATTCTGGTGTTCTGCTATCAGATGCATTATTTTGTGTTTTATAACTTGTATTAAACTGGGGAGAGCACATCAAGCTGTACTCAGTCACTCATAATATTTTCCATTAGTTTCATCAGATAAAGTCAACAAAGGGATAATAATTCCTAAGAAAGGTAAGGAGAAAAGTTATGTAGCCTCAGGAAGGTACCCATCAAAAGGGGCCCAGTGAGATTAGAAACATTTCATGCTTGGGGGGAAATGAAAGATTGAAACATGGAGACCAGTGTCACTTGCTTCCCAGTTTTGCCTGGGGCTGGGCCAGGTCAGCACTGCCATCATTGTACAGAGCAGAGTAAATTGACCTACTTTTCTGAAGATGTCATATAAAATTTACATGATCTTCAGAGTCTAGCAACATTATATTGAACATAGACTTTACACCTGACAGCCAAAGGTTAGTAATACTAACATTTTCTTGAGTAAACAAACTTTCATTACCTAGGTATAAATATATCACTTTGTCTCATGAGGTCTTATTTGCAGTAAACTTTTTTCCTGGTAAGACTTTGAATTGGTTTATTGGTCATAGCCACATAATGTGAAAAGTGTAGGTATTGGACTCCATCTTGAAAGCACAAATACTGCATTAAAGTAAAGCTGCCATACAGGATTAATAATGCAATGTTGTGTTTTAAAACATGTCAGATTCTCTTAAATGTATCTTTCTTCTTTCAACTTTAATCAGCTGAGATAAATGTTTTTTATTTGGCCTTAACTGTTTGTCACAAGGCAATAAGAGACAGTCAGCCAATGAAATAAATTGAAGTGCTGCTCTGGTTAGGTAGAATTGGAATTTAATGCTGTTACAGTTGGTTTAGATATAACTGAAATATATATATATATATATATACATACATACATATATATATATATATATATAATTTTGCATGGTTGTATGACATCATGAGAAAGAAAAGAGACCTACCAAATTTTTAATTGGCTAATACTTAGAAGTATTTGGGTGAACTTAGGTATAATGTTTTTGTACCTCTCCCCAAATATAGTCTATTCCTTTTTAAAAGAAGTTGTAATTAAGAGTATTTTGAGTCATGCATATTAGTGATATCAAGTCAATATTTAAATCAAATTAATGAATATTAAAAAGATATTGCATCTAAATCCCAAAAAGGGATAATGTGAATTATATTCTACAGCTCAACTTGGAAGTCCAGCTGTCACAGTGAAACCTCTGTCATTGAAATAGCTCAGAAATGGACTGCATTCATATTTAACCCAATAGCTTTAGGCATTCAGAGATATGGAGTAGATGAAATAAAAAGTACCATATCAAAATTAACATCAAGCCATGTGTTATCCTTCTGGAGTTTTAGAGTCATTTTTAACATAGATAGTAACTTGGTTTGAAATTTAAGCACACACACACACAGAGGTTTGCTACTTGGAGAGTTCCGTGCCTGGGGGAGGGGAGGTGACAATTGGTGCATTCAGTATATAACACGTGTAATGATAATAAAGTTGATTGGTTGAACTCTGTAGCTTTTTTTTTTTTTTTTTTTCTTTTCTTCCTCTTCCTGTAGAGTAGTTCAGCCGGGGGTGGAAGGATTCTCCCCCATCTTCACCCCCCACCAAGAAGGCGTAGGTTGATACCATTTTTATTGTTCTGCTGGGGTGGGAAAGAAACCATATGCTTTAGAATTTTGAATGGCTACACCAAAGGGAAGATGGAAGCAGGCCCTCTTTCCCCCTTCCTACCGGACTTTGAGGTGGGGTTATTCTTCTAAATGTTCTGGCAGACTCTCGGGGTTAGCTTAATGCTTCCACCCCGGGGCAGAGAGGTGGGTGAGGGGAAGAAATGTCAAGGGCTTCAGAGGAGCTTGGGCTGAGTGAAGTGTGGAGTGGGAAGCTGATGTCTGAAACCCACCCCTCCCCTGGATACCAGGCAAAGGCAATGAGAGTCGGAGCCAGCTGATGCCGCCGCTGCTGCTTCTTCCCATTTCCAGGGTGAAATTTTCACAGCAGCTAATTCTAAAGGGAGGAAAAATCCCTAACCAGCAGAGAAGATTCTGTATCACCCAACACAAGCTATCTAACATTTTAGGCAGGCTTTTCAGAGAAATCCTCGGTTTAAAAGCCAGCGTTCACGATCCAAAAATACGGGACGGGAATCAGAGCTGGTATGCAATGTGAAAAGCCTCCTTACACTCTCTGAGTGTTTGAAACGATCCGATGAGCATAGGAAGTGGCTGCCAGCGCTCTGGCGGCTGCTCGTGCCGCCGCCGCCGCCGTTCCTCGCAGAGGGCTGGACAGAGCCAGTCCCGGTTTCAGCACCTCCGGCGCTGGACAGCTCTCTGCACGCCGCACCGCCGCCCGCCTGCTTTCTCCAAACACTCTCGCTTTGCATTACTGGAGATGCATCTAAATTACGTCCTGTTCAACAACAAGTAGATTTTTTTTTTTTTCCCCCTGTACGGGAATTACAGTAGACGATTCTCTCAATTAAATTGCATTTTCTTCATTACGGATTTGGCAGTCAGGCGTATTTATCCCGATCTCCCCCCCACCCCCCCACCCTTTGCAGGAACGAGTCTTTGGGAACCTGGTCCACCCAGGGATGTAAAACTGTGCTTACCGATGCATCCCATACGAAATGCTTATGTGATCGTCTCTCTACCTTCGCCATTTTGGCTCAGCAACCTAGAGAAATAGTAAGTAACAAAGGGAAAACACGGCTTTAATGCAAAGGCAGGGACATTTTAAATGGGGAAATGGAAAATGTTGCAGGGTGGCAAAATTGGGTTCGTCTCCTCCTTAGCTACAGTAGCTTGGTGAAATGAATTCTAGTTGGTGTGCTATAACTAAATTCTACTCAATTTTATGTCTTCTAACTTGAAATTTCTGCAGTATAGTTTTGAGGATGTGCTCCAATCATATTGCTAATATGCTGCAAACTTTCAAATAAAAATACTTGTCAGCTTAACCTTTATTTTAGAACTCTAAAGCTGTTCTGGGGAATTTGTGAGGTTACTGTTGGTAGTAGAATGAAGACCCCAGACACTATAGCCAAACACATTGCATATCTGCGTTGGATATTTTTCAGTACAGGTTTTCTGGGGTGTCCTTGGATATTTATTTTTTAAAAATTAAATGAAATTTTTATGAAAGCAGTGACTGTCAGAAACTGTAAAATCATTCCTTAGAAGTATATAGGTTTGTAAAACTAGTTTCTGAAACAGACAGTTGTATAAACTGTCTGAAATAAAGAATAATATCCTCATCAAATGTACTTTGAAAAATTATTTCAGAAATTGAAGTGCTGAAGAATAATTATTAAGAAAAATGTGACTTTCTATCTAAATCTGGCCTAAATATGCATCACTCTTTTTACTTATTTTGATAACCAAAAATGCCTATAAAATTGATTGTGCATATCTAAGATTTGGAACACACTTGATTTTAAAGTGCATTTCTCTAAACTTCCAATACTAAAAATATGAAAAACAGCAGATTTTATTAGTTAGTACCATGTTAGTCTCTAAAAAAAGAAATCTCTTTGATCTTTATATATGTTTTAAAAGATATAAGGCTTATTTTTCAAGGTCAAGCATTTAGAGACTAATATTGACATTGTGAAGATTATCTCTATATATTTTGTTCACAGAAAAAAAATCACAAATATATTCTAAGGTCTTACACTTGAAACTTGATTTTCTTCTATATTCTTAGAGGCCAAGCTAGTGAAATTAAATGAGAGAATACTTGACTTAGAACAAAGTTGTCAGAAGTCAGAAAGTTTGAAAAATTTTCAATATCTGGGTACCAGATTTGGATAACATAATGGGAGGATCAAAGTAAATTTCACCAAAATACATTTTGTGAAATAACTGAACCGTAGTTAGTTGAAGAAAAATAAATACTGCTTCAAATTTCAACTAGATAAAATTTAACATGTTAATGTTGACCAAGTTTTAGCTTCAGTTATTTATTTTAGAAAGCCGTAAGTGGGTATATGCCACAATCAAGCATTGAAAACTCTTAAGGCCTTCATTACTTCACAATGGGAGAGAGGGAGTAGCTAGAATTGGTCATTTTAGAGGTTGAGAATTGTGAACAGAGTGGTTACTGGGTAATTATCTGGTTACTATAACAACTATATTGGCTATTTTTGAGTGTTAGGATAGTTTTGTTGAGTTTAGAAGTTATTTTAATTTATTTTAAAAATTCTCTCTCTCTTTTTTTTTTTTTTTTTTTTGCTTCTTTTGTTTAATTTACAGATCATGGAATCCTCTAGTAC
This sequence comes from Eubalaena glacialis, assembly GCF_028564815.1. Classification (NCBI taxonomy): domain Eukaryota; kingdom Metazoa; phylum Chordata; class Mammalia; order Artiodactyla; family Balaenidae; genus Eubalaena; species Eubalaena glacialis. The sequence continues at coordinate 93,010,525 of NC_083727.1, forward strand.
ACCTTCAGTTACCCTAATTGTAGGCAGTGGCCTTTCTTGCTTGGCCTTGATCACCCTAGCAGTTGTCTATGCAGCATTATGGAGGTATGTAATCAATTAATACACTAGAAATGGAATGTTCGGTTATTCAGAGTTAAATCAAGGAATATAATAACTATTATATGTCTCATGTTTTCTTAATTTACTGAAAGAAGTACTTTGAAAACAGAATTATAATTGCCGTGATTGAGCTATAATAAATGAGCTCAATAACACTAAATAAGTGTTTACTTAATTTTCTTGTCTGTATTTTCCTATAATGGGAAAGTAAACAAAACACACACACACACTTTTCTTCCCAATTCAAATGATAGTAGCCATCAACAAGTTGCTTACCCCCAAGCATGGTACTCTTAATACCCCAAGTTCAGTCTATGTGTTGTTTATATTTATCCCAACTGCTATTGAGCTTGAGAGTTTAATGGTACAGTCAAATTAATTTCTCTGTTATAGAAATATGGCCTCCAAATGCTTAAGTTTTAAACACATGCTTTCAGTGTGTCCCAATGTGTAAAGTCTTCTATAATATTAATGCATTAATACAATACCATAAAGCTTTAGAAAAGACTTCTCAGCTGAATGTTTCCAATAAGTCAGATTTTGACAAACTGATTTTAAAAAGTCATAAAAATACATAAACAAGGGGAAGTGATTGAAAAATACTGTTCTATAATATGTGAAATTACATCTGTTAGACATTGTATGAAAATTTAGTAGTTCTCTAAGACTTGTTCTTGTTCTATTAATGAGAATTAGACTTGTGAAGTTTATTATGTCTACTGACATATTGATAACTAGTATATAACTAAACTTCCCAATAAATTTTCAAATGTTAAACATTTTTATATCCATTTTGATTACTTTAAAATGTTCTAAAAACAGTTACCATGTTAGCAAATAAATAATTATGTATTATTTCCTGAATATTTGAAATATTAAAATTGCAATGGTAGCCGGGCCTAGTATTTTACTTATCTTTTACTTAAGATAAAAAACAATTTCGTTGAAAAATTAATTACAATTTAATAAGGAAAAATCATTTGATTTAACATCCTTTTTTTGAAAAAAAATCATTGTTCTCCATTATAATTTTTACCCTTTTGAGGACAAAAATTAATTGTCCAGGATATTATATTGTCAAAGATATTAATAGTTTCATGCTTCATACAGAAATAAAATATGTACACATTCTTAGTCCATTGGTACAGATACGTAATAGAGGTCCTGCCTTCCCATGCAGGGTAGTGAAATACCAAATGAGGGAATCTGATAATATATGGCCAGTCTCATGAAATGAAAGAAATGCTTGTTCTAGGCATAGCATTATAGACAGTAGAATCCAGGGGTCAGGGCTCAGTCAAGCAGGCATTGTCCTGGTAATAAAAGAGCAAGATAGACAAAGGCTTGGAAGAAGACTTTCTCTCCCACAATTGCCTGAATGGTATTTCTCAGGAAATGAGGCAGTGTTTATGGGCCAAGATACTAGGTAATAGTATCACAATTCATCAATGGCATCATAAGTCATACTCACTGAAGTATTCAGAACCAAATTCCATTTCTCAGTACTTAGGGTTCAGCCACCAATTACACCTTCTCTTCACGCCTCAATACATATGGCTAACACTAGCACAAACACTGCTAATATAAATGATATATAAAATTTATCAAAGAAGTACAGGATTATTTATTCCGTAGGGAAGTTTGCTCTAATCCAGAAAATCCAGGAAAATCACCTATTGCAATAGCTTTCTAGGAATTACCACCTGAAAGGATCTATCCAAACGTGATATGAAACTGAGAAGTTTAGAAGACAGTACTAAGAAACAATATAAATTTGAATTCCTAACCGTTAGTGGCCATCAACTCATTGTCTACAGGTAGAAGAATTGAAGTAATATTAATAATTTGATAGAAGTTTCAAGATTCATAAACTATTAAGTGAATCTTGTAGCATGATGAATTCAATGCATTTTGTAAACATTAAATTTACCTAGTAACATTCCTGTATGATAATACTCATGTCAGGATCTTACTGCCTTTTTTTTTTCTAAGTAAAAGTTTAGTTTTTTTTTTGCTTTTCTAATGATATGTAAAATATGTGAACATCAGAATTATTTTGTATATAATATACCACTGTGAAATTTGCTGATGTCTCATGTAGCTCATTAGAAATATTCATCAAAAAATGAATCCATTGTTACATTCTCTCCATCTACAGAATGTTCTGTAGAATTACGTTATTACATCACAGAGCAACTGAGCATGTCCTTTTAATCCATGTATTGAAATGATGCATTCACAAATTTTGTTTAAAACATAAAGCACATTTATAAAAAGTTTTGAAAGTTGAGACATTTTATAGCAATTTTTAAGGCAATAATGTCACAATGTTAATGAAAATGAAAACATCTAAAGACTCTTCAGGGTGGTCAGTCTAGGTCTTCATTACCATGATTTTTCTATTTACTGAGCAAATAATATCAATGAAAGCCTTTCAGTAATGTCATCTGTGTACTTGTGCTGTCATGGAAGCCTTTAATATCACATAAAGGGTCAACTGTGTGCAGCCCTTAAACGTTTTAATGATACATCCCCCACCCACAAAAAAAAGAAACAACTTAATATTTGATGATTTTTTTTTTATCTAGCATCCCAGTGTGTGGTTTATTATATTTTTAGATACTGATGATGCAGGGACAAGATTAAGCTACTCTTGAGGCCATTTTTTATTGAGGGTCCACCTAGGTTCATTCCATGTTTGTTCTGTGAAGAAAGGAAGATTCTTTTATATTAAAATTTTTCTTTGTATATTTTATCATTACTCTTGTTTTTGTTTTGCTTTCTTTTCTGAAACATGTGATGGAATGTAGGACCTCAGCCTAAGTATTCCTCACAAACAGAGAGAAAGAACTTTGATAGATTTTTACCTTCCAAAGAGTGCTTCCAGATCTCTGGCACCCCCATGAAACACTGCACAGGGAAGCCCACGCTGTGGGCTGTGGACAGCGATTTCATGTTCTAACACAAATTGAACAGTCTCAAATACACAGCAAGAACAAATACGTCTTTTTGTTACTGTCACTCAGTGATTTACCACAAGGTACAGTAAAGCAAGATAGCTGCTACCCTTTTAGGGTAAACAGCTGGTAGAACATTTGATTCTGAGCAGTTTTCTCCATGGCTTATATTCTTGATGTGCTTAAAAATTATATGACAGACTGTATATAAACACTTCTTCATACAGGTAAAATATGGCAGGCTCCAACTAATTTTCCAGCCTAATGATGAATTATCATTTGTGGATTGGATTAGATTTTAGCAGTAAATCTTCATTTTCTTTTTTCTTGTTTTGGAGCAATTATTCAGGAAAAGAAAAACAAAGAGTAACAGCCTAACTATATAAAAATACTTGAGCGAGTGAAGTGGTGGATAAAAATTGTTCGTGGTTTCATGAAAGTAAAGGCATCTTCCTAGTAAATAAGGGGGATATTTTAGAATCTGTGTGGGGTTTTTCTTTTTGGTTTTCAGTTTCTACTGGTTGATGTAAATGATAATAATTAGCATATTACATATACACAAATAGGAAGGTAATGATACTAATTGATATCGTTCTATGAAATTTTATACTTCTAGTAAAAAGTTATGGTGATAACAGGTGTGCAATTTAGCTTCTGTCAGAAGTGCCATGTTGTCCACACTAATGTCTAAAGAAAAATAAATTTAAGGTCTCTTGGACATTATATGTCACTATAAAATTGGGTCTCTAAGAATAATCTTCCTTAAAAACAACTTTTTAAATATTTTTTCTCATGTAAAGGCTTCATGTTAGTGTCTTTTTCTGGATGAATTCCACCAATTTGCATAAAAGAGAATGTCTCATCTTTCCATTGAATTTTAAAGTTGGACACTTTCTCTCTCTGGCTAGGTACATACGCTCTGAGAGGTCCATAATTCTGATTAACTTCTGCCTGTCTATCATCTCATCCAACATCCTCATCCTGGTTGGACAGACTCAGACACATAATAAGGTATGACTGGTGATTATTTTGCTTCTCTTTCTGCGTTTCTGTTGTGACATAAAGTTGGCTATTGATAATCTAAACGTTTATTCTTGATAAAATAGGGAACTTCTGATGAAATTATTTTTAAAAATAAAAATATTTTATTTGTTTCTGAATAAAAGTATTGGTTATTACAGTCCAGAAATACATTCCCTTGGCTTAATTTCTTGGGGATTGAGAGGTTGTTTATAATAGTAAACATATGTGTTTATTACACATTATGTCAAAGCTCTATGAGTTCAAAGCCTTGGAACATCAAAAGCACAAATTTTAATTCATTATCCTAATTGTAATAGAATTTCCTGTGTTTTGATCTAATTTATTAACATACTGATTCCTAAAATTCAACTATAAATTGTTAACTAGTGTAACATAGCTGTTGAAAAATCCGCCAAAATACTTATTTTAGACAATAACCGAAGACAGTATTAGGAGGAAGTGACTCTAGATTTTATGCCTTTCAAAAAGTTTTATTAGGCAAAAAGTATTTTGATACTTAAACAGTTTTGTAGTTCTTTAACTGTGTAATCACTTTCAGAAGAATGTAAAATATATGACTTGAGTTGAATGACCATGTTTTTTGAGAAATGACTGTCAGTCTTTTTGCTAAATGACTCTGAAATACATTCCAAGAAACCCATAATAGAAATCTTAAATTAACTTACCCCAACCTCAAAGGAATTCTGTTAAAAAATGCTTTGATAATATTTGCCGGTCAGTTTGGGCCTGTTCTTTTCTTAATTTTTTTCCAAATACTGAAGTCAATAATTGAACTTTTTCCCTATAAGCTGTCATTTTTAGAACATCCAATGCACTTTTCAGTAGGTACTTTTGATATATTAGATATTTGTAGGACATGCATCAACATCAAAGATTGTGGATAGTTTGTTTATTTTGCTAACTTACACTCCTACGAATCTGATTCCTACCCAAAGAATACAATTTTGGGTCTAGAGAGGCCTGGGAAACTGCTTAGGTGATTCTGATGAAGATTTTGTCTTGACCCATATTACCCTAGGACTGTGGGGAGGGGGTGGAGGGGGGATAAGTGGAAGGTCACTAACCATGAAGGACAAAAGCAAAAAAGGAAACAACAGTAAGAGCCCAATAAGGAGCCTTGTAGAAGTAAAAAGCACTTTCACATTTCTCGTATCTGAACGTTTAGTTCTTTTCCCATTTCTTTCCTGTGTCTTCTTAAAAAAAGGTGAGACAATGTAAAGTCTATTAAAATATATTTCAGGGCCACCTTCTGACTATTTAACCTAAATTTAACAAGAAATTCATGGGAAAAGGAAAGTCAGAGGAAGAAAGGAGAAAGACCACAGTGAGGGAGATGCAGTTGGAATTGGGAGGGGAAACAGAAGTGAGCAGAGTAACCAGCAGAGGGGAAATAGATGGGGGTAGGTGCAAGCAAGCTGGGAAGGGAAGGAAAGGATTGGGGATGAAGGAGGGGAGATGCCCCGTGAGCCCTGAGCAGTGAAGAATCCCTCTTTCACCCCTGTCCTCACTGTTCACCAGGCAGGACCTCAGATCCTTTAGGAATGCTCCTTCACTTGTTCATACCTGTTCACAATTCTTTAACTGTTTGTCCTTGAACCTCCATGCAAAGAAGGAGAGCTTTCCTCTGAAGTAGAAATCACTTATTGTGTCTGGGAACCAGAAAAATTCGAGCTAGAGTTAGCTTGAGCTGGTAGTTTGTTTTGTTTTGTTTTTTCCACCAAAGTCTCCCTGTCATTTTTTACCCTCCAACACTCTTGAGTTATGTCCCTCATTAGAATATGGAAAACATCATTGTCTTCAGTAGGAAATATGCTTTTAAAACTGCTTTAGGCTGTCTGGCAAAGTTTTTACAAGTTCTGAGTCAAATGGTCAAATAGTAGAATTTTCCACAAGGTTTACCACATATTTTAGTGGTTGTTGTGTATTTCTGTTGGATCATTGCTGTTCGATAGAAATACACTGTAGGCCGCAAATGCAAGCTATGTATGTAATAATGATATTTTAGTAGCCACATTAAAATAAGTAAAAATAAACAAGCAAAATCAATTTTAGTAATATATTTAACTCAGTATATCCAAAAGATGACCATTTTAACATATAAGTTATATTTTTAAATGTTAATACAATGTTTTAAATTTTTTTTAAATAAAGTCTTCAGAATCTGGTGTGTGTTTTATACTTATAATATATCACAGTTTGGGCCAAGTGCATTTCAAGTGCTCAGTGGCTACATGTACCAAGTGACTACCATGTTGTGTAGGTCTAAATGGCAATGATACTTAGAGACTAAAGCAGTCTTGAGAAATTACATTCTGCTTGCCCATTTTGGCTTTTCCAGGTTCTCAATGTCCTGTTTTTTTTTTTAATTAAAATGTCTGCTAGATATCTATGAATATTATGAACATCAAAGGCAAGATAAGACAAGTCTAGTTTTACGTTTCATTTCTAATAATGAAGCATGGCCAGCATGGGCTTGGTTTAAAAAAATAAAAGGTCATTTTAGTTTTGTTTCTGCAGAATAGATTCTATATGGTTTTGGGATCCTAGTGGTTCTGTTCCAGATAGACTGTGCTGATTTCTGCTGCTACACTGTTGATGCTTGTGGGGAGGAGTGGGGGATAGGTGGTGGTGATGATAAAGAAAATGAAAAATTATTGTTTTTCTCTCATGCTATGTTAATTTTGCTTTACTAGCTCTGAGTAGATGATCTTGCAAGCCTAGGACAATCCACTATGGAGTGACTAGGAGAGAAAAATATAACACACTAGGATTTTATTCTTAGTCACTCTCAACAATATCAGGTTTCCAGGGGAAATAATCGTAAATTTTATTATGATACATGTGCTGAATTCAATTAAATTGACCTCACTTCATTTTAAATATATGTGAAATAGCAGTATGTGAAAAGCCATACCTGCTTCACTGTTTGGAGGATTAATGATGTCTCAAAAAAAAAAAGAGAAAAAATACTAAAATGTATTATCCGTACAAACTCATGATCTGTATAAACTCCAGGACAGTATTTTAAAAAGGTAAAATATTATCAGTGGGTACAGTATATTTTTTAGGGTGTGTGTAGGATCCCATCGCTGCTGTGGGCATTTTGTAATTGATCAAATTCCTATCTTTGATTTCCCTGGTAAAGTTTGATTGATGCTTTACCATTCCCCACTTGGAAAAATGGCAACATCTGAGAGGGCTTCTTGATGAACAGGTTCTTTGGTACTGCCTCTGAGAGTTTTCATGGCTAGTTTGTGTGAAAACTGGTATTTGATACTGAGGTCCAGAATGGTTTTGAAGTGTCAGACTGGGATCTTTCTCCAAATTGCTTGTTGAAATATAATTGATTCAATTATCTCACTACTGAGTATCTCTGCTTTCTTTTGAGCTGGGATAGAAACAAGCTGAAATGATCCATTGTTTAAAATATGATGTATTCAAATCTTTGAACTATAGATTCAATTGCTGGCAGCAGAGAAAGGAATCAAATGCATTTCTTCTATCTCTTCTTAAAATGCAGTTATAAAATGTAATTATAACTGACTTCATTATATTTCAAGTTATCTTATGAAATGTCATTGCCCTTTGATTTCTCTGTGTATTTTTTTTTTAATGATATTCTTGTCTGCTTACATTCTTTTTATTTATGTATGTATGTATGGTTGTGTTGGGTCTTCGTTTCTGTGCGAGGGCTTTCTCTAGTTGTGGCAAGCGGGGGCCACTCTTCATCGCGGTGCGCGGGCCTCTCACTGTCGCGGCCTCTCTTGTTGTGGAGCACAGGCTCCAGACGCGCAGGCTCAGTAATTGTGGCTCACGGGCCGAGTTGCTCCGTGGCATGTGGGATCTTCCCAGACCAGGGCTCGAACCCGCGTCCCCTGCATTGGCAGGCAGACTCTCAACCACTGTACCACCAGGGAAGCCCTTTCTCTGTGTATTTAAAATTTCAACCAGGATGTTCCTTTATCACTTGAATGTTGTTTATTTTTAGAATTTCCTTTGTACCTTAAAGTATGCAAATGCTTTTGTTGAGCCATGTAGACTATTTTAGACCTACTATTTTGCAGAAGGTGAAGGTTATTTTGGAAACAGATATATTCAGAGAATAGTTTTCTTAATCACAAAAATATATATTTACCTTCTTCTAAAACACTTTGAGATGATTTATCATATTAACCATTTTATATCATTCTTTTTAACTGATAGAAGTCAAATTTGGTAAAACAGTTGGGTATTCTTTTTTTTTTTTGGTTAGATAATGGTGGACACCCAAGAAGATTCTGAGAGAGAACTTCTCCCTACAACCTCACTACCAGGTTATAATGAAAGGAAGCCAAGTCTAGATTCAATCAGACAGTGTGATATTTATTAGATAAACATTTATTAGCAAATCAAGAGCAAAACCTGTTCTGTAAACTCAATGAAACTATAGGTCTATGTCATTTTAGATATTTTGACCATGACCACACCGTGTATGCAACATTCACTTCAGGTGGACATAGCAATACTCTAGAGACAGGCTTCTGTGCCTTCAATCAGCATCTTTCAATCAGAAATCCTCCTAATCGAGTGTCTGAGTACAGAATGATTGGGGATAAAACTATGGGCCTCATCTCTATGAAGTACAGGATATAAGCTTCAATGGAATCTTCCATGTGGTCTATTTAGACTAAGAAGTGTTTAACTATATTAACTCATCTACATATCCTTCAATGCCTTTGTTTTCACTAAGGGAACCCATTGATACATCTACCATAATAATTGACTAGGCACTAGTTCATCAATAAAGACCAATCTCCTGTAGTCAGTTTGATAATAATTGAAGTGTTGATTGTGGATACATCTACCTAAATCCAAAGGACTTGCAGTTGACTCTGCAAGACTCTGGGGTATGACCCTTTCAAATACAATTCCAGCTGACTGCCTTGTTCTGTGCATTCCTGGACAGCTCCTAGGATTAAAGGTTAAACTACCTGGCACATATATATCAATAGTATCATACTGAGAATACCAAAGTGTTATAAAATAAATTATAGACATCCTGAATAGACATCCTTATTTTGAAAAATAATAACTAAATGTGAGAGGGCAAAGTTAGACCCTAACTTTAGTCCCAGGAGACCTACAAGACCTAGCAAAAGTCCTCATTGACAGATCAAGGAAGCTTCCCAAATTATTTCAGATGTGCAGACATTTCCTTATCACTCTTCAGAAAGAATTTCTCTCATAGTTCTTTATGTATGGACCACTGAATTACATAATAGGCCTGTGTCTTTTCATTCAGTCTTGCAAAAAATATAAAAACTCTGTGTTGGAGCACTTTTTAAAAGTCACATGATCTACAAAGTTTCCTTACTACATCCGGTGCTTATTTATCCTTTACAAAGTGTTGTTACGTTTTTGTTATGTAGTTTGCCTAGAGATAATTAGTAAAGATAGGCCAAACTAGAAGGCTGTGGTTATTCTAATGGAAGATGTTTTTGTGTTGTCAGAATTGTGGGGTTTTTTTAAAAATAAAATCTTGCATTTTAATACTTTAATTAGGTGAAGGACTTTCTAATTCACTTATTTCTCCCATGACTTTCTTTTGCGAGAGACCGAGATTCTCCACACATTTATCAATACTTCCATGCCTGGCCTCTGAATCTATACGTGTTCAGTTTCTGAGGAGGAATATTGAGTATGTGTTTTCAGCCACCCATTCTGTCCATCCTGATACGAAAGAGTCTGCTCCTCTCTTGAGGGTCAGGCTATCTAGGCTTCCCTGGAGACATCCATCTCTCGGTGGTGAAGGTGAAGAGCAGGCATTTTAAGCCAGAGAGACCCAAGCATCCTACATCTCCTGCTTCCTAGTTGTGTGATCTCGAGCGTGATACTCAGCCTCCCTGGACCTCAGCTTCCTCTCAGTATCTCCCTTACAGTGTTGCTGTCAAGGTTACATGAGAGTTCGTATGAAGCACTTTGTAAGCACTCCTTAAACAGTTCTTGTGAGGTGAAGAGCAGGCATTTTAAGCCAGAGAGACCCAAGCATCCTACATCTCCTGCTTCCTAGTTGTGTGATCTCGAGCGTGATACTCAGCCTCCCTGGACCTCAGCTTCCTCTCAGTATCTCCCTTACAGTGTTGCTGTCAAGGTTACATGAGAGTACGTATGAAGCACTTTGTAAGCACTCCTTAAACAGTTCTTGTGATCATGGTGAGGGTGATGATGGTGATGACTCACGGATATACATCTGATTCTGAATTTCTCTTCTGCGCTTCAGATTTCCTCGTGTCCAATTTTCTGCTCACCACTAAATTTCCCATTTATGTCCCTGCCCCACACTCAAACAAATTATATATAAATTGCATGTACTTTCTGTAGTCTCCAACCCAGTTACATAAGCTGGAACTCTGAGCATTATCCTTGATACCTCCTTCTCCCTCACGTAGTAAATCTAATAAATCAGCCCGCTGTGCCATGTGTACCCTCACATATTTCTCACCTCCAGCTTTTTGCCTCAGTCAGGTATGAATTACCTTCACTAATCTTCCAGCATCATTAACCCCGCTCTCTACCTTATAGCTCAAGTGATGGAGGTAAAATTCAAATCTGACCACTCCACTCCCCTTAGCAAACATGTATTGTTGTCTGTTCAAACTGTGCTCAGACACAAGCGGTGAGAATCTGTGAAGGTTCCTATTCTCTGATTTTCTTGCATTAATATATTGGGACTCAGGAATAAATTGTATTGAGAAAGAGTTCTATAGCTTATCAAACTTGAGAACCTTTGAACATGACCTGCGCTGACCTCTCCATTTTCGGTCTATTTTACTGACTTTTTTTTTTTTTTAAGTCTCACCAGCAATACCAAGCTGCTTACAGTTCATCAAAATCATGGTGATTGCTTGTTCCTCACTCCCCTCCAGCCTGGAGCGCTGTCACTCCCCTGCACCCCACCTCATTTCCCAGACATCTTCATCTGGCTCATGCTCATCCTTGACACTCTTCCTCCTTTGTGAGCCCCTCTCCCATCCTCCACCTTTAGGTACCCCAGCTCTGAGGCTCCATGATTCCTAGTGCAAAACTACTGTCTTGTATTTTGTTACCTGTTTCCAACAAGGCTGTACACTTCTTAGGGCAGGACTAGGTTACATTCATTCTTAAATTCATTGCCAACATAGAATCTGAGAACAGTAAATATATAATAAATCTTTATTGAATGGATAAGTAAATTAATTTATTTGAATTCATCATTTAGGCTTATACCTATGGAGCTAACAGCTGTGGTTAGTTTTACAAAGATTAGGGTCCCCCATTCTAGACAGAATTTAAGCCAACGTAGTGATAAAGACTATTTTCCTGGGGCCTGGTTTAAGCTCTAAGTGATTGATGGCATGCTTTAAAGGAAATCTGGTTCCTGGGTTTTAGTTAGAGACTCTGAAATCCAACAGATGTGAATATTCCCACTTGATAAGTCACGTAAAATAATGTTCTTAACCTTCAAAAGGAATGTGCTTATTCATAACTTCTCTCATAGAAGTCACTTCCTGCCAATAATGTCCCAAATCCATGTCTATTTTGTCTCAAATGTGTTTGTGATCCCAATGGCTGAAGCTAAAGCTTCCTATTTAGATTTATTAAAATCTCGTTTACTGACTTGCTGTGATGTTTGTAAAAGGATTTGGATATAATAAGCTTGGGTGTGATTCATTTGAGTCCGTTTTGAGGCATCTTACTAACTTTCCCAGGGTTCTTCTAGGTTCCTGAAAACCTTCCTCAAACCACGGAACAGAATGGTAGGTTAGTTTCCTGATTTCCCCAGGCTCTCAGCAGCGAGGACTGTTGTGCCTTGTTGGTATGGGGCTCACAGACTGAGAGGCATGGGATTGGAGGGACTCTCTTGGCCCACTTTAGCCTTCTTGTCCCCTGACCATACATTTCCAGTTATGTGTGGTAGGAGCCAAGGATCACGTTATCGAAGTCAACTTCAAATTAGGGCAAAAGATCAATATGAAGAATGGGTTTGAAACAAGCAAAGGAGATGGAAGGGGCATTAACTTGACAACAAGGAGTGACTGGAATGGTTACAGTAACAGGAGGCAAATAAGCTTGAGGGACAAGGAAGCCCATTTGGACAGTCAGTGTGTGTTCTTAGGTCAGTCTCCAGAGCTGGACAGAACTCCTGGAGAGAGAGCATTCCTTCTGCAGGGGAGACTTGTGTGCTGGTAGTTGCTTTGGAGGGTGTCAGACCTACTCTGACTACCTCTGTTCATTCATCCTCAAGCAATCGTGCAGAAATGTTCTACAGGCAACGTAGAGACTCCTCCATTTGGCCAATCCCTAGTGTCTATCCCAGCCACCCCACTTTAGACCTGGCCTTCATGATTTCTCACTGGAGGAGCATAACATTCTTCCAACTTCTGTCTTGCTCCCTTAGCCTTTGTTTACATTAGCATATTACTGTGCAAAAGATCCTAAATTTAAAGGAAAACAAGCACCCACCTGATTAAGTCATTCTCCTGCTTCCAGCTCTACAGTGGGTCTGTAGAGCTCATGAGATTAACCCCACGTTCTGAACATCACCCACATTCAGGGCTGCCTCTAGTACATAAACTGACTTTGTGGGACACAGAAAGGGCACTCCTTCTGGACAGATGAGTTATAAAAACACTCCTGTCTCTCCAGACTGAGGTGGCCTCCAGCAGAGCTTCTCGTCTCCCACCATTGCTCCCTGCCAGGGGGCCCATCTCTATGCTTCCCAGTGCATCCTAGCCCATGTGTGCTGGGCCCACCCTTGCCTCTGTCCCTCTGTACTTCGCCTGATAAACACCTACCACCCTTTGGAAGTTGGCTTATGTAAATCATCCTCGTGAAGCCCTTCAACACCTCCATAGCATGTGGTATATACCTCTATTTTTAGCACCAACATTATCCAATAACTTTCATTCACTGATCAACCTTGCCCACTTACCGTGATTCTCAAGGGTGTTTTTTCTTCTGCTTTTAGGTTTTAAAACCACTACTGTTAATACTTGTTTAAACATGATATGAAATCAATAAATGTTGAATGAATGAAGCTGTGGCTCTATCGATTAAATGAGGGATAATGTAACAGCAGTAAAGGCACTTGTACATTGGGGACCTTATTTGGGATAATTGCAACCAAGGTCAATTATTGTTGTTGTTTTATTATGAGAAAAAGTAGTTGAGAAAAACACCTAAGACTTGTTCTGAGACCTTTCTTTGATGAGAGATGATTAGTTAAAACAGATTTTATCTTTTTTTTCAATTTTGAATTTGCTTTTAATGAGTTTTGGGGGTTTTGGGATGGGGGAGGTATATCATGGCTGGTAGTACTGGGTTGTATATTTTTTTGATATACCAGCCTTGCATAGATGAAAATTCTTCCTATTGGTCACAAATAATTTGGGGACTCCCTGACATTCTGAGTCTAGTCTGGTTTTTTGGTTTAAACGCCATATGATTTACAATAAGCAATGACAAATTTTCCAGTGATTAGAGCATGGCAGGACAGTAGGAAGAGATTGTGATTAGGTCTCAGTAAATCTTAGAAATGACTTGGTTTCACATTCTTGCAGTGTCCTCTCTTCAAAGAGAGCTAAAATATTTTGCAAAATATTGGGGCAGGTTATAGTGCTGTGCCTGATGATGTCACTCTTTTTTTTTTTTTTTTTTGGTGTTTACTTGGAAATTTTTTAAATTAAGGTATAGTTGATATAGAATATTATAAAAGTCTCAGGTGTACAACATAGTGATTCACAATTTTTGAAGATTATCCTCCATTTATAGTTATTATAAAATATTGGCTATATTCCCTGTGTTGTATAATATATCCTTGTAGCTTATTTTATACATTGTAGTTTGTACCTTTAAATCCCCAACCCCTATTCTTCTCCTCCCCCCTTCCCTCTCTCCATGGTAACCACTAGTTTGTTTTCTACATCTGTGACTCTGTTTCTATTTTGTTAGAGTCATTTGTTTGTTTTATTTTTTAGATTCCACATATAAGTGATATCACATAGTATTTGTCGTTCTTTGTCTGACTTATTTCACTAAGCATAATATCCTCCAAGTCCATCCATGTTGCTGCAAATGACATTTTTTCATTCTTTTTTACGGCTGGGTAGTATTCCATTCCGTGTGTGTGTGTGTGCATGCACGCATGCCTGTGTGTGTGTATTTATATATACACATACCACCTCTTCTTAAGCCAGTCATCTGCTGATGAGCACTTGGGTTGCTTCCATTATCTTGGCTATTGTAAATAGTGCTACTATGAACATTGGGATGCATGTATCTTTTCAAATTAGTGTTTTTGTTTTCTTTGGATATATGCCCATAAGTGAGATTGCTGGATCATGTGGTAACTCTATTTTTAGTTTTCTGAGGAACCTCCATGCAGTTTTGCATAGTGGCTGCACCAATTCACATTCCCACCAACTCTGTACAAGAGTTCCCTTTTCTCCCATCCTTGCCAACATTTGTTATTTGTGGTCTTTTTGAAGGTCACCAAAAGTCAGATTTTATTTTGATGCAGGGATATCTGAGAGAGAATTTGAGAAGTCGAATGATTCTCCAGGAGTATGACAGAAAGGTTGAAGATTGTTTTTCTCTCCTAGAATCAAACCAGTAGAGATATTACAAATTTCTCCCTATGTATGATTTTTTAACTTTCTCTATTCTCAGTACCTAATATGAAATGGTCAGAAATTTGTCTAATGTCAACAAGGGAACCATGTTGTATAATTATAACTTATAATGTTTATGAGAATTCTGAATACACTCTAAAGTACTAAAGTGCTAAAAAAAACCACCACATAAAGTGAACTGTTTTAAATCATATTCTCACAAAAGTGAAAGTCCCTTGAGATAAGATGATAATAGAGTTTTCAGTAGTCCATTATGTTAACCTTGTGGCCAAAGAGAACTCTTTTCATAAATACTTCAGAATCTAAGTCAAGGGTTGGTAAGGTTGGAGGGTAAAGGGCCATATAATAAATATTTGGGACTTTGTGGGCTATAGCATAGCTGTTGTAGCTCAAAAGCTGCATCAGCATGGATATTAAGACATGGATGTGGTTGGATTTGACATGAAGTCACTGTTTGCCAACCGTGAGCAATTTTGAGTTTTCTAGAAACATCTACTGTACATGTAAATGGAAGAACTACAATGTCAGCTGAGGCCAGCCCATTTTTAGGCTGATGCTTTTATGTAAAAATAACCTTCAGTTCTGAAATCTCCACCCAAGGTTTTGTCTCTATAGCCTGCAGAACTAGAACAGGAGACCTTTGGCAGTTTCTGAAAAGGCCTCTGCAGAGATAAGAAGGAGGGAAATGCACTTTGAATTCCTTCTTTGGAGCAAGAACTAAACACAGAGTTTCTTCATATGGTGACTATTGGTTACCAGTATATACAAAATTAGAATAAAACATGAATCCAATCACTCTCGACCAAGTAAGACCTTTTATGAATTGAAGAAGCTAAAAGCAGCTAACAAATGCCCAGTGCATGAGACAACAAAGCTGGCTCTTTGTAGAAGAAAACTTCTTAAAGTACAGCAATAAATGGTGAAGCCCCTATTAGAGGAAGTCTCTCTCACCTGACAGTCTTGGGCAGAAAAGTAACATCTGACACAGAAAAGAAGGATGGCAGAGTCCAGCTAATTCCCCACTGAATTCAACCATAGACAGAGTCTTTTTTTCATGTCTCAGCCTCCGGTCCTCACTCTAGCCTAAAAATTGTATTATTATTATGTATGTTAGAACATAAGCATTGCTATAGCAAACCTCAGAACTAAAGCACAAACACTAATGCCTATTGCCAGAAAAAAATGAGCGTGTTTGAAGATTAAACTTAACTCTTTAGTTCTTTTGTGACGCTAGTCAGTTCATTTTAAATCTTAAGCCTCAAAAAAATGAAGTAGGCATATGACTGAGTTGAGTTTAAGTCTTATCTATGAAATTTAAGATTTATGAAATTCAAAGTGTGTAAATTAAAATATTTATAGTTATCTAGGCTGCTAGAGAACTGAATCAAAGACTAAAGTTTCAATTGTAAAGAAGAAATCATTAGCTTAAACAGTAGAAATATATGATAGAATGATCATTTTTAATTATATATAATTTAACTTATATATTAAATTAAATTTTAATTCACAAATATTCATGATGAGGACCTGGATACATGTTCTATGTCAAACTACAATACACATAGTTTTTACGTATCTCTATAGATGTGTCTGTGGTAGATGATACATCAGTATATACACACAACTAGGACTACAAAGGATTTTGAATGAATCTTATCTGTGTCTATTTTACATTCTTATTGTTAATTAAATTCTATTTGTATTTTAAAGTGATTTCTCCTAACGGACAAGAATAGTGTATATTACTTTTAATGTAAATTATTATATTTATATATAAATATATATATTATATTTATATTAACTAATATAAATTAGTTCTGGTTTTCTGGGTTTTTTTCTCATACAGATAACTTACTTTTGTTTCTTTTTGTTAAAGATAAGAGAATCTGTTTCTCTGTTTAGAAACTTTTGTTATATATTTTCCTAATTTCCAAAAGAAAGTTACAAAGTGAATCCTGTATACCTAAGGAAGAACACCTTTTATAGAAACATAACGGGTAATCAATTGCTGCGAAACAAATTCCCTCCAATTTAATGGCCCTAAAAATAAATAAATACTTGCAGTGCTCCCAGTTTCTGAGTCAGGAGTGTGGGTGTGATCTAGGTGGGCAGCTCTGCTCGGCATCTCTCCTGGGGCTGCTATCAGATGTGGGAGAGCCGCGGTCATGTGGAGGCTGGTCGGGGGCGGAGGATGTACTGTTAGGTGTGTCATCACTCAGGTGGAGTGGAGGCTTCCCTTACCCTCACTTGAAGTCTCTTTAAGCTCTACCACCCGCTGGCTACGTGCCTTTTGTCAAGTTACTTATCCATTCTCCACACGCCAGCCTAGTGATCTTTTTAAATTGTATATCAGATTGTCTGCTTTAAACCCTTCAGTCAGAAGAAGTGAAGCTTCTGTTACAGCTGGAATGAAATCCAGACCCCATAACACAGCCCACAAGCTCCTACATGACCTGACCCAGAGTCCTTCTCCCCCTCACCGCTCATATTCATTCCTTCCCCTCCTTCCCTGCATTCCTGTCTCACTGGCCTTCCTTCCAAAACACCATGGAGGGGTACCCAGCGAGCCAGTGGCCAGGTGACCTCACACCTGGTCTGTGCCCATCGTCCTGGTCCAAAGACCAGCAGGCCACTCACGCATGTCCACCTTTGTATGCTGGGCCTGGCCACGCTCTGTCCCCACCTCAGGCCTTTGTCCCCCATCCCCTCTCTCTACCTTCATTCCGAGACTGGCCTCTTAATTGACACGTGGCTGCAGCTCAAGTCTAATCTGCTCAGACGGACCTTCCCTAAAACGCCACTTCCCCAAACCAAAACACTCATAGTTTTCTCATTGCTCTTTTCAAAGAACCCATTCTTTTTCTTCATAACCATCACTGTAACTCGTCATCTTATTTTTAGATAAGAGTGGAGGGGACCTCGTCTGCTTTATTCACACTGTGTACCCCCAGCCCAGCCCAGCACCTGGCACAGAACAGCCCACACTCCTCAAATGTCCCTCTACAGATGCAGCGGATGTCTAACTAACTCTCAGTTGTTGAAGTTGCCGTTGTTTTCAAATCTAGAAGTGGGGAGCAGGTGTTATGGGGATCAAATAAAATTACACCTAAGAGAGTGTCCAGCACACGATAAGCTTTTAATAGAGATAAAATGTACACACAGGGAGACGTACAGCGAATAAGGCAATGAGTGTTGACCAACCTGCAGCAGGTAACCAACACCACAATCTAGACAGGGAACATTCCCACCACATAAAAAGTTCTCTGTCCTCTTCCAGCCACCCCTCCCTAGAGACCACCATCCTTCCGATTTCTGTCATCATACCTTAGTTTTGTCTGTTTTGGAATTTCATACAAGTGGAATCTAATAATGAGTACCTTTTCGTTCAGGGCTTTTTTACTCATCATAGTGTCTCCGAGCTGCATGTTGTGTGTATCAGTAGTTAGTTCTTTTATGTCACTGAGTGTTATTCCATTGTGTGAATACACCACAATTTTTTAATCCATTCTCCAATTGAGAGACAGTTGGATTATTTACAGGGTTTTTTGTTATTATGAATAAAGCTGCTTTAAATTTCCGATAAAAGTTTTGGGACAGACATGTATTTTCATTTCTCTAGGTTAAATACCTAGGAGTAGAATTGCTGGGTTAAAAAGAAGTTAGAGTATTTTTTAAATTTTATTGGAGTACAGTTGATTTACAATGCTGTGTTAGCTTCAGGTGTACAGCAAAGTGATTCAGTTATACATATGCATATATTCATTCTTTTTCAGATTCTTTTCTCATGTAGGTTATCACAAAATATTGAGAGGTTAGAGTATTTCTAACAAAACAAAACTGCTGAGCACTTTTCCAAAATTGTTGTACCATTTCATATTTGTACCAGCAATCTATGATCGTTCCAGTGTTCTACACCCTTGCGAACATTTAAATTTACATTTTCCTAATAAGGAATAGGGTTTAGCTCTTTTTCATGTGCTTATAGGCCATTTTATAGCCTCCTCTGTGAAGTCTCTGTTTAAGTCCTTTCCTCCCTTTTTAAATTGGATTGTTTCTCTTTTTATTATTGCTTTGTAAGAGGTTTTTAAACTAATGTATTCTAAATGCAGCTCTTTTGTTTTATATATATATATATATATATATATATATAATGTTTATATACCTTTCATATATATGATATATATATGTACATATTATTTTCTCCCAGTCTGTGGCTTACCTTTGTATTTTATTAATGGCATTGTTTGCTGAGTAGAAGTTTTTAATTTTTTTAAAATCTAGCTTATCATATTTTTCTTTCATAGTTTGTGTTTTGTGAGTATTCTATAAGAGATCTTTGCTCACTCCTCCAGGTCACGAAGATATTCTTCTAAATTATCTTCCAGAAGGCTTATAGTTTTAGCTTTTATGTAGATCTATGGTACATCAAAATAATTTTTGTATATGATCTGATGTAGGGATTGGAGTTCAGTTTTATTCCATATGGATACCCTATTGTCCAGCGCTGTCTGTTGAAAGGACTTTCCTTTTCCCTTTGAATTACTTTGGTAACTTCGTAAAAAATTAAATTATAGTAAGTCTGGAAATCAGAGTTTGAGTTCTCTAATTTCATTCTTCTTTTTCAAGATTATTTTATCTAATCTAGATCCTTTGTCTAGATTTGCCTGATCTAGATTCTTTGGGTATCCAAATGAATTTTAGAATCAACCTGTCAATTTCTGCAAAAAAATCTGTTGCGATTTTGTTGGCATTGTGCTTCTGGTTAATGTAGGGAAGAACTGATATCTACTTTCAATAACTATTCTTATTAAATTAGTAGCAGTGGGTATGGATTGGCTTCATGAAGTAGAATCGTTAAGATTTTGTGACCAATTGGATAAGGATACTGAGAAAGAAAGAAGTGTCATAAACTGCAATGTTGTTTTGGCTCTGGTATAATGTTCATGTTTAAATTCAAGAAATAGTTGAGGGGAATCAGTGTCCTGTGTCACTGATGGGGGGATCTGTGTCCTGCTCTAGGGAAAGTATTCTGCTCCAAGCAATTTTTCCCTTGTTCTTTAATCCTTCGCTCTTTTGGGACTTTTCACTTGATTACTTCCTACATACGTTTTCTCTAAAATGTGGAGCGCTTTCCTTCCAAAATGGTGTCTATTTTCATCAAAACATACGCAATTACGAACTGAATTCATCTCTTGAAATTTCTTGAGCTTGTTAATTACCAGCTGAGGCAAAATTGTGTCTAAGATCAAAAGTGCATGGACCACTTTCTCTTTAGGCACATAGGCCTGTCTCTTGATGTCTTTTACGACTAGGCACAAAAAAAGTGTTTTTAGAGAACTAGAGATTGAGCAGTTATGCATGCTCCCCTCCAGCAAGTCAGAGGCACACTTTTTACATGGGAACAAAGCAGTTCTCAAATTAAAGGGGAGAAAGGAGCATAAGGGACAGAACCTATGCCAAGCAGACCACTTCTGACTTCATCTCCAATGAGTGAGAACAAATTTAAAAACCCATTAGTGAATATTCGGTCTGGAAACCATTTATGTTTTAAATTTCACTGACTAAGTTTTTCTTTTTTTAAAGTATAGGTAGTATTCTGTTATCTGGCTTCCTTTAAATTGCTCAGCATCCAAATATCTGAAAATAGCCCCTCTTTTGCCTATTAATGCAAACACAATGTATGTTGTTATTCAAAAGGTAAAATAAGACATTTATCCATGTGTCATTAGTAGAGCCTGGTCCTTTTTTCCTAATAAAGTAATACCATGAGTGCGCCTATTTTTTCCCAAATACTGGAAAGGATGTTGTTGAGTATAAACTGTGTTTTACTATTAGAAAGCCTTTTCTATTTTTCCCTGTGAGGCTGTTTCAGGAATATGGAAACAGGAGTGTATAACATAACCATTTCTATATTTTTTTCCTTTTACTTTCTATACTGTCAAGAAAAAGTGATGCATTTTCTTTGATGAGTAAATCCTAAAGCTATATATCTTATAGTTATTTCCCAGATTTACCTTGTTGATGTTTTTCATATTCAACAAGGACCGATTTTTTTCTCCCTGAAATGTGTTTATATTCCATCCTGCACCCATTTGCATCCCTGGCAACCCTGCAAACAGCAGTCCTCTCATTTGCATTTATTAACTGTGGGTTGTAAATAAAAAAAGAAATGCCATCTGAAGTAAACAAAATACTGTTTACCTAGTTCCATGGCTCGCAAGCAGTGATAAACTCAGTTGAAAACAAATGAAAAAATGCATTCCACAGATGGGGGAAAAGTTAATTATTTTCCATTTTGTCTGCTGATCAGGTTCAAGATTGAGTTGACTGGTCTGCATCACTGTCTCCAAGGGGGATAGTGTGAGTTTTGTGAGCAAAGTGCATCTTCAGCGTACATTCTCCCCTGGTTGCCCACTTGTAATTTCTTTTGGTGATAACAGAGCTCAGCTATGCACATCAAGGAGAAACACAGTTCTTCGGGGAATCACGCAGGGTGGCTCACACAGTGTCCTTAATGCTTGTTGGCAGATCTATCTATTTGTAGAGATGGGGTTGTTAGTCTATGGTGGAGGTGGCTGGAGTGTGGTTATGCGTCTTCCCCAGCCTCATGTCCAGGCATGAAGAGGATCCTTGTTAAGCCTCCAGAGCCCATTTGTTGGAAAAGAGGGGAATTTGAATGAAATCGCCACAGCTAGCAACATAAAGAAAATGCTTAAGCTCCATTTTCAGAAATGGAATTGTATTCACAGAGAAGGATAAAAAAAGAGACAACTATTTCTGCGGGGAGAATTCTAAGATCAATAAAGGAATTCTTGAGGATTAGAGAAAAACTACCAAGTTTCAGAATTGGAAATGTTGTTGATGGAGAAGAGCTGCTTTTTTATATTTTTAAATATAAAAAATAATCCCACGCAGCCATGATTATTTCTTTTTTTATTATTTTTTATTGGAGTATAGTTGCTTTACAATGTTTGTGTTTGTAGTTTCTGCTGTACAGCAAAGTGAATCAGCTATACATATACATATATCCCCTCCTTTTTGGATTTCCTTCCCATTTATGTCACCACAGAGCACTGAGTAGAGTTCCCTGTGCTATACAGTAGGTTCTCATTAGTTATCTATTTTATACATAGTAGTGTATACATGTCAATCCCAATCTCCCAGTCATCCCACCTGATTATTTCTTATTCTTGTAACTTTAAGGGAACATGAGTAAGGTATAATATTGGGGTCCTTTTCATAGAATACGGGTAAAAGGGACAACTTGTTGACATAAGAAATGTCTGCATATTGAATCCATGTGTATATGGGAGTGAAGAAAGTTGAGAATTGTGCTGAGTATGAAAATATTAAATACTACAGTTAATGCATTCAATAAAGTGAATACTACAGAGTCAATAAAGAAATAAATTACCTTTATGTGTCAAAAATGTTAGATCTCACAACCATTTTTCTAAAGACTAAGCAGTGTATAGTCCAGGATCCCAAAGTAGGAATTGTTAAATTATTATAATGGGATGATAATCATTTAAAAGATGATTTATAAAGGGAAATACATTTAAGAACCAAAGTGCTCATATTGGGAAACTACTGAGACAATAGTGTTTGTCAATTAGGGTAAAGGAACCAAGGCATCTAGAACCACATGGAGAGTTTTCAACCCTCCTTCCCCGCGTCCTCCCCAAACTTTGCCCTCGGGAATGGTGGGAACAGATTGAACATACACTGCAGGTGGTTATGATTGGCATTCTGGTTCAGAATCACTGGTCTTGGAGCTTGTACCAGAAAATGAATAAGTGGGTAAAGAATACAAGGCTGAAGTTTGCCCATCAATACTTCTCCTGTTTCGGTCTATTCCGTGTAATCTTCTACTTACCTCAGCTTTACTGTGTGTCAAATAAGGATAAGAATATGCCACAGCAATGTTATGAAGATTAATATTAACTCTTTGACCTTCTTGGAGAAAAGCACAAGATACTAAGAGAAAGGAATCCGGCAAAGCCAAAAATATCATACCATTTCAAATTCGCTTAATAAGAAAGTGAGTCAGTACTTTTGCAGAAAATTAATACAAGCTCTCAGATCCAAGCAGATGAGACTCAACAATAGTTGGGCCTACATGGGGAATAATTTTCAGTCTTTTTAAAGTCTTCAGTGACTAACCTTGTTGCAGCCAACTTTGTCAGCCCTCTGACTGCATTTATTTAATGTATCCCCTGTGCCTGTGTTCAGGAACATATGTTTAGTTTCACCTTGAAAAGTTTAACAAGAATACGTTTATAGATTTTCTCCCTACTTATCTATTTTCAATAATGTCCTAGAGTATAATCCAGCAAATATTATATATACATATAAATATTATATATACATATAAATATTACATATACTAATGGAATCAGATATAAGAAGGCATTGAATACATCAGAGAATAAAAATAAGTACTGGAGTTCTTTAAGCTGGGTAAGTTTTCCCTTTTTGGTTATAGCAATCCATATTTTCCTGGTTATAAAATTGCAGTTGGCAACTGGAGAAAGTTAACTAGAAGTTTAAAAAAGTTAATCTTACTTAACTCAAATTCTCAAGATCAGAAACCATCTCTTCCTTAGGGATGCCTTGTATAAAATCTATTTTTTTAATAAACAAAATCATATTCATGTATGTATGTATGCATGTGTGATGTGCTTTGTGCTGAGTTACAGGGGTTTTTTGGTACTTCTCTATGTTATGGAGGGAGAGAGGATGTATGGGAGGGGAGTATTGAAAGTCAAACTTAAAATAAAATTTAAATTATCTTGTCCTTTTAATACGTAGTAGACCAGACTGGATGAGTACAGATTTGGGGGGAAATAGTTTGTGTCTATGTTTTTATATAGTGAGGCTATAGACTTCCATACGTCTCACCAGGCTTTAACGTTCTTCCTTCCAGAAGTCTCTAATTTAGGCACACATAAATAATAGGCCCTCTGCTACAGTGTATTTACCTTTCTTTAAGGAGTGACATTCCTCACTGGGAGAAGAAATAAGTCTATTCGCTTTGTCTTAGTCTTAGGACCTCCTTCTAGACACCATTTCAGAGTCAACTTGGCATTAGTACAAAGGGGTCCTTGTCTCAGACCCTAACCCTGTCACTTATCCAGAGATGATCTTAGGCAGGTCTAGCCTGTCTCAACGGCAGTTTTCTTAATAGCAGAATGGAAATATGTGTGTATATGTTTAGTGGAGGTTGGATGGCCAGGGTGGAGTAAGGGCAGCGTCGGACTCTGCCTGGAGGGGTTCAATGGAAACTGCCTTTAAATTCCTTACACCTCTAAGAGCCTAGCGTTCTTACCTAGAAGAAAAAAGGATGTTTTGTCCAGTATTTTTGTCCAGTTGTGATTTCCATAAACTCTATCTTAGACCAGCATGTTCCATTCATATATTCTCATTTCCCTGTGTCCTGGTATCAAAATGTGGACATTACCAGTTGCTATTGTAGTTTTTCCCCAACAATTTAGTGATGATGCATCAATATACCAAAGATGCAAATTATTTTGTTTATTATACATCTGAACCAGTCTAAATTTTATTTAGGAACATTATCTACCTGCAAATGGACGAAATCTGCCCTCAGTCTCTTAAAAATCTTTCCTAATGGTAATTGTCGGTAAATACAGTGAAGGACAAAGTTGTGTCTAAAGTTACACCAGTTCACTTGCTTTTGGTGTTTTTGCATCACCCCCACATTCTTTTACAACAGGCTTTTGTATTTGAATAATTATATGCAGATGCACTACAGAATAGGCAAGTGTCTCCAAAAAAATACTTTAAAAGGAAAATGGTAGTAGCAAAGCTAATCTATAGCTGTGGCCTTTCTTAATGAATTCTGCTGGGAAGCTTTTCAGAAACCTGCAGGGAATTGCATGTTTTTGTAAGAGAAAGGTCTCAAGCTGTTAGAACTGATAGAATTTCAGAAATGCCATAAGTTCAGCTTGCAATATTTTTAGGTTTTATTAGGAGACTGAAAAAACTAAGATATTCCTTTTTTTTTTTTTAACATTTTTATTGGAGTATAATTGCTTTACAATGGTGTGTTTGTTTCTGCTGTATAACAAAGTGAATCATCTATACATAAACATATATCCCCATATCTCCTCCCTCTTGCGTCTCCCTCCCACCCTCCCTATCCCACACCTCTAGGTGGTCACAAAGCACCAAGCTGATCTCCCTGTGCTATGTGGCTGCTTCCCACTAGCTATCAGTTTTACATTATTTGGTAGTGTATATATGTCCAGGCCACTCTCTCACTTCATCCCAGCTTACCATTACCCCTCCCTGTGTCCTCAAGTCCGTTCTCTATGTCTGTGTCTTTATTCCTGTCCTGCCCCTAGGTTCTTCAGAGCCTTTTTTTTTTTTTTTTTAGATTCCATATATATGTGTTAGCATAAGGTATTTGTTTTTCTCTTTCTGACTTACTTCGCTCTGTATGACAGTCTCTAGGTCCATCCACCTCACTACAAATAACTCAATTTTGTTTCTTGTTATGGCTGAGTAATATTCCATTGTATATATGTGCCACATCTTCTTTATCCATTCATCTTCGATGGGCACTTAGGTTGCTTCCATGTCCTGGCTATTGTAAACAGAGCTGCAATGAACATTGTGGTACATGACTAAGATATTCCTTTAAAATCAAAGTTCATCTAGACTGAAGAACTGTCAGTTGTATAGAACTGAAAATAAGTTTGACCTCAAAATACAGATTCAGTGACTGCTGAATGTAGTAGAATTGTTATATAAATAGGCCAATTTCTATATGTTTATTTCATCTATCAGAAAATTGTAGAGTCTCAGTAAAATCATTCAAGTGTTTTATTCAAGGACCTTTTTATGCTTTTATTCAGGTGTCATGTAAAATGACAAAGCCCTAAAAAAATAAACACATGAGTATATATGAATCCATGTTTCATGTGATGGAATGATTTTCTAAGTTATTATATATAATAATGTCTAATATTTGGTCATTAGTGGTAAGTCTTTGGTTTAGGTTATGTAGCATTTATTTGAACCAATCAAATTGAAAATTACCAATGAAGGCCAAAGCATTTTCACACTATTTTTTTTCCTTTATTTTTTTTTAATCGGTCATCAATTTTATACACATCAGTGTATACATGTCAATCCCAATTGCCCAATTTAGCACACCACCATCCCCACCCCACTGTGGTTTTCCCCCCTTGGTGTCCATAGGTTTGTTCTCTACATCTGTGTCTCAACTTCTGCCCTGCAAACCGGTTCATCTGTACCATTTTTCTAGGTTCCACATACATGCGTTAATATACGATATTTGTTTTTCTCTTTCTGACTTACTTCACTCCGTATGACAGTCTCTAGATCCATCCACGTCTCAACAAATGACTAAATTTCGTTTCTTTTCATGGCTGAGTAATATTCCATTGTATGTATGTACCATATCTTCTTTATCCATTCGTCTGTCGATGGGCATTTAGGTTGCTTCCATGACCTGGCTATTGTAAATAGTGCTACAATGAACATTGGGGTGCATGTGTCTTTTTGAATTACGGTTTTCTATGGGTATATGCCCAGTAGTGGGATTGCTGGATCATATGGTAATTCTATTTTTAGTTTTTTAAGGAACCTCCATATTGTTCTCCATAGTGGCTGTATCAATTTACATTCCTACCAACAGTGCAAGAGGATTCCCTTTTCTCCACACCCTCTCCAGCATTTGTTGTTTGTAGATTTTCTGATGATGCCCATTCTAACTGGTGTGAGGTGATACCTCATTGTAGTTTTGATTTGCATTTCTCTAATTATTAGTGATGTTGAGCAACCTTTCATGTGCTTCTTGGCCATCTGTATGTCTTCTTTGGAGAAATGTCTATTTAGGTCTTCTGCCCATTTTTGGATTGGGTTGTTTGTTTCTTTAATATTGAGCTGAATGAGCTCTTTACATATTTTGGAGATTAATCCTTTGTCCGTTGATTTGTTTGCAAATATTTTCTCCCATTCTGAGGGTTGTCTTTCGTCTTGTTTATGGTTTCCTTTGCTGTGCAAAAGCTTTGAAGTTTCATTAGGTCCCATTTGTTTATTTTTGTTTTTATTTCCATTACTCTAGGAGGTGGATCAAAAAAGATCTTGCTGTGAGTTATGTCAAAGAGTGTTCTTCCTATGTTTTCCTCTAAGAGTTTTATAGTGTCCGGTCTTACATTTAGGTCTCTAAGCCATTTTAAGTTTATTTTTGTGTATGGTGTTAGGGAGTATTCTAATTTCATTCTTTAACATGTAGCTGTCCAGTTTTCCCAGCACCACTTATTGAAGAGACTGTCTTTTCTCCATTGTATACCTTTGCTTCCTTTGTCATATATTAGTTGCCCATAGGTGCGTGGGTTTATCTCTGGGATTTCTATCTTGTTCCATTGATCTATGTTTCTGTTTTTGTGCCAGTACCATATTGTCTTGATTACTGTAGCTTTATAGTATAGTCTGAAATCAGGGAGTCTGATTCCTCCAGCTCCGTTTTTTTCCCTCAAGACTGCTTTGGCTATTCGGGGTCTTTTGTGTCTCCATACAAATTTTAATATGATTTGTTCTAGTTCCATTAAAAATGCCATTGGTAATTTGATAGGGCTTGCATTGAATCTGTATATTGCTTTGGATAGTATAGTCATTTTCACAATACTGATTCTTCCAATCCAAGAACATGGTATATCTCTCCATCTGTTGGTATCATCTTTAATTTCTTTCATCAGTGTCTTATAGTTTTCTGCATACAGGTCTTTTGTCTCCCTAGGTAGGTTTCTTCCTAGGTATTTTATTCTTTTTGTTGCAATGGTAAATGGGAGTGTTTCCATGATTTCTCTTTCAGATTGTTCATCATTAGTGTATAGGAATGAAAGAGATTTCTGTGCATTAATTTTGTATCCTGCAACTTTATCAAATTCATTGATTAGCTCTAGTAGCTTTCTGGTGGCATTTTTAGGATCCTCTATGTATAGTATCATGTCATCTGCAAACAGTGACAGTTTTACTTCTTCTTTTCCAATTTATATTCCTTTAATTTCTTTTTCTTCTCTGATTGCCATGGCTAGGACTTCCAAAACTATGTTGAATAATAGTGGTGAGAGTGGACATCCTTGTCTCATTCCTGATCTTAGAGGAAATGCTTTCAGTTTTTCACCATTGAGAATGATGTTTGCTGTGGGTTTGTCGTATATGGCCTTTATTATGTTGAGGTAGGTTCCCTCTATGCCCACTTTCTCAAGAGTTTTTATCATAAGTGGGTGTTGAATTTTGTCAAAAGCTTTTTCTGCATCTATTGAGATGATCATATGGTTTTTATTCTTCAATTTGTTAATATGGTGTATCACATTGATTGATTTGCGTATATTGAAGAATCCTTGCATCCCTGGGATAAATCCCACTTGGTCGTGGTGTATGATCCTTTTAATGTGTTGTTGGATTCTGTTTGCTAGTATTTTGTTGAGGATTTTTGCATCTATATTCATCAGTGATATTGGTCTATAATTTTCTTTTTTTGTAATATCTTTGTCTGGTTTTGGTGTCAGGGTGATGGTGGCCTCATAGAATGAGTTTGGGAGTGTTCCTTCCTCTGCAATTTTTTGGAAGAGTTTGGGAAGGATGGGTGTTAGCTCTTCTCTAAATGTTTGATAGAATTCAGCTGTGAAGCCATCTGGTCCTGGGCTTTTGTTTGTTGGAAGATTTTTAATCACACTTTCAATTTCATTACTTGTGAATGGTCTGTTCATATTTTCTATTTCTTCCTGGTTCAGTCTTGGAAGGTTATACCTTTCTAAGAATTTGTCCATTTCTTCCAGGTTGTCCATTTAATTGGCATAGAGTTGCTTGTAGTAGTCTCTTAGGATGCTTTGTATTTCTGTGGTGTCTGTTGTAACTTTTCCTTTTTCATTTCTAATTTTATTGATTTGAGTCCTCTCCGTCTTTTTTTGATGAGTTTGGCTAATGGTTTATCAATTTTGTTTATCTTCTCAACGAAACAGCTTTTAGTTTTATTGATCTTTGCTATTGTTTTCTTTGTTTCTCTTTCATTTATTTCCGCTCTGATCTTTATGATTTCTTTCCTTCTGCTAACTTTGTGTTTTGTTTGTTCTTCTTTCTCTAGTTCCTTTAGGTGTAAGGTTAGATTGTTTACTTGAGATTTTTCTTGTTTCTTTAGGTAGGCTTGTATAGCTATAAACTTCCCTCTTAGAACTGCTTTTGCTGCATCCCATAGGTTTTGGGTCGTCGTGTTTTCATTGTCATTTGTCTCTAGGTATTTTTTGATTTCCTCTTTGATTTCTTCAGTGATCTCTTGGTTATTAGGTAACGTATTGTTTAGCCTCTATGTGTTTGTGCTTTTCACGGTTTTTTCCCTGTAATTCATTTCTAATCTCATAGCGTTGTGGTCAGAAAAGATGCTTGATACGATTTCAATATTCTTAAATTTACTGAGGCTTGATTTGTGACCCAAGATGTGATCTATCCTGGAGAATGTTCCGTGCACACTTGAGAAGAAAGTGTAATCTGCTGTTTTTGGATGGAATGTCCTATAAATATCAATTAAATCTATCGGGTCTATTGTGTCATTTAAAGCTTGTGTTTCCTTATTTATTTTCATTTTGGATGATCTGTCCATTGGTGTAAGTGAGGTGTTAAAGTCCCCCACTATTATTGTGTTACTATCAATTTCCTCTTTTATAGCTGTTAGCAGTTGCCTTATGTATTGAGGTGCTCCTATGTTGGGTGCATATATATTTATAATTGTTATATCTTCTTCTTGGACTGATCCTTTGATCATTATGTAGTGTCCTTCCTTGTCTCTTGTAACATTCTTTATTTTAAAGTCTATTTTATCGGATATGAGTATAGCTACTCCAGCTTTCTTTTGATTTCCATTTGCATGGAATATCTTTTTCCATCCCCTCACTTTCAGTTTGTATGTGTCCCTAGGTCTGAAGTGGGTCTCTTGTAGACAGCATATATATGGGTCTTGTTTTTGTATCCATTCAGCAAGCCTGTGTCTTTTGGTTGGAGCATTTAATCCATTCACGTTTAAGGTAATTATCGATATGTATGTTCCTATGACCATTTTGTTAATTGTTTTGGGTTTGTTTTTGTAGGTCCTTTTCTTCTCTTGTGTTTCCCACTTAGAGAAGTTCCTTTAGCATTTGTTGTAGAGCTGGTTTGGTGGTGCTGAATTCTCTTAGCTTTTGCTTGTCTGTAAAGCTTTTGATTTCTCCATCAAATCTAAATGAGATCCTTGCTGGGTAGAGTAATCTTGGTTGTAGGGTCTTCCCTTTCATCATTTTAAGTATATCATGCCACTTCCTTCTGGCTTGTAGAGTTTCTGCTGAGAAATCAGCTGTTAACGTTATGGGAGTTCCCTTGTATGTTATTTGTCATTTTTCCCTTGCTGCTTTCAATAATTTTTCTTTTTAATTTTTGCCAATTTGATTACTATGTGTCTCGGTGTGTTTCTCCTTGGGTTTATCCTGTATGGGACTCTCTACGCTTCCTGGACTTGGGTGGCTATTTCCTTTCCCATGTTAGGGAAGTTTTCGACTATAATCTCTTCCAATATTTTCTCTGGTACTTTCTCTCTCTCTTCTCCTTCTGGGACCCCTATAATGCAAATGTTTTTGCGTTTAGTGTTGTCCCAGAGGTCTCTTAGGCTGTCTTCATTTCTTTTCATTCTTTTTTCTTTAGTCTTTTCCACAGCAGTGAATTCCACCATTCTGTCTTCCAGGTCACTTATCCGTTCTTCTGCCTCAGTTATTCTGCTATTGATTCCTTCTTGTGTAGTTTTCATTTCAGTTACTGTATTGTTCATCTCTGTTTGTTTGTTCTTTAATTCTTCTAGGTCTTTTTTAAACATTTCTTGCATCTTCTCGATCTTTGCCTCCATTCTTACTTTGAGGTCCTGGATCATCTTCACTATCATTATTCTGAATTCTTTTTGTGGAAGGTTTCCTATCTCCACTTCATTTAGTTGTTTTTCTGGGGTTTTATCTTGTTCCTTCATCTGGTATATAGCCCTCTGCCTTTTCATCATGCATATCTTTCTGTGAATGTGGTTCTTGTTCCACAGGCTGCAGGATTGTAGTTTTTCTTCATTTTCACCCTTTTGAATAAAGGAAAATTTTATAGTATATAGTCAAGTATGACCAGAATTGCAAGAACCTAAGATTAGTTGAGAATTCCATATTCACACTGGTATTTCTTTCTTAGTGCTGGAAAAAATATAGCATTATTGAATGTTTAGGAAACAATTGAGATTAAATTAGAGGGTCAATATTAATAGATTATAAGCATTTATAGTCAATATTAGCATGCCTTGCCTTCAAAGGCATTCTGTATCTCCTATGAATACATAGGGAGAAAAGTAGCTTTTTTAGGGGAAAAGGTAACATACTGTGCCACAAAGAGCCAGAAATAACCAACCCTTTCTTGTCTTTAAGTCAACACACTTTGAATGGAGTCCAAGATACAGTGGTCTTGTATCAAATTCTGGTGTGTGCTATAGAAAACAGTGCTGTTGTTTAGCGTTTCACTGTGGGTCATACAGATCCTACCTTAAAGAAAAAAGGATAATTTTATTTGCCTTCTAATTCTTGACTATTTTATTTCATTTTTTTCCTAGACATATATAAATTTTTCATACCTTAGAAACTAGAAGTCTTCAGTAGAAAAGATAACAGACTTGAAAGCATGTGAAAGATGAGTATTTTTGAGGAGGAGTTGGTTTTTTTTTTCCATCCTCATCCTCCTTGGTCTTATTAGTAACAGTTCTTTACTTACACAAATGATTTTCTCTATGGGTGGTTAGGACCTTAGTGTGACATGTTATTGTTAATTGCTTCCAACTGTCTTTCCAAAAAATCTATCATTTATTGGCAGGTCCTCAATTTTTCTCATCAATCTCACATGAAAATTCCAACAAATGTTTTAAATATAATAGTGCATCTGAGACTTTACACAAAACATTTTCTAAAAACAGATGTCAAATTTCCCCCAAAGGAAACCATTTTGGATTTGGTTGACTGAAAATTTTCAGGAATCTATTTATTAAAAAGTAAAGGCTAAAGTTAGAGTTAATTGTAAGTATCATTTATCTTCAGTAAAAAAAAATAGCTCTCAGGAGGTGTTAAAGGAAGCAACAAACATCACTTTGCTATGGCTTTCTTCAGTTAGCTGTTTGTAAGGCAAGGGAGGGAAACAGCTCTGTCTTTATACACTAACGGGAGCAGAACCATCACTGATTCAGTGAATGTTCTTCATCTGCTATATTTAAGATAGGTAATTGATTATGCTTCAGAAAAATTTCATTTTTCTTTCAAGGATCATGATGATGAGAAGGGAGATTTTTGCATGGTGGCCCCTAAAGGACTTCTGCATTTTGACTCAAGGAATTTGGATGACCCATGAGTCACGGTTTCTCCTAAGCAGCATTCATAGGTCCTCACAACTTGGAGGCCACAACAATATAGCGGAGACACGTGTGTTCTATTCACCTTATGTGTCAGTCTTGTGTATGTTACATTTATGTTTAGCAATCAAGTCTAAATTCAAGAACTGCAGCCCTCAAAGTTCCAAACTCATGTTAAAATGTGGGCAGTTCACTTGTCTGCTTTTTGATTAATTTGAGGAGGCTTCATGGGCAAGTGAGTTTTCAGGCAGATTGAATGGTAAGGGAGGTAGATGTGATGTCTCATAGGAATTTGTATACAGCTGATCCTGCATGACACGGGTTTGAACTGCACCAGTCCACTTGTACACCTATTTTTTTCAGTAGTAAATTCTGTAGTACTACTCCATCCATGGTCGGATGAACCTATGGACGAATAACCCTGATATGCAGGGACCGTGCTTTCAGAGGGCTGACTGTAGGTTATACGCAGGTTTTGGACAGTAAGGAAGGTTGGTGCCCCTCACCCCACTTTGTCAAGGGTCAACTGTAATGTCTTAATGATTGCTTCATTCAAAACCTCTCACTTTACAAATGAGGAAACAGTGAAGTAATTGTTGATCAAAGCAAATAATCAGCAACAGAATCAGATTCCTCCATGTATATGCTGCCCAGGTGAACCTCACTTAGATATCTTTTGTGTAAATAAAACTTTCCTCCTGCTCCATTTATTTCCTTATGTTTCATAGCAGCCAGTTTAACTCTGGAGTCAAAACTGTAGAGGCTACAAGGACAATGTCCTTGGACACAGAAATGCACTCATCCAGAGATGACATAAATTGCTATCTTTATTCACTGCTTCTCCCCATTTTTTAAATCAAATCTAAGACAAACATTATGCAAAAACTATATCCAATTAAAATTTCTTGGAAAAGCCAATTTACAAAGTGAGGAGGAATCTCTCTAGGGAAATTTATTTTACTTGCAGTACAGAAGTTAAATACAAGTAAGGTATCTGTGATCTATAGACTAAGGAGATTTATACCTAGAAACCACCATGGCTATTTCAAGCCCAGCAGGGCTGTGCTAAAAACTCTAGTGTGAGATGATATTTCACTGTAGTTTTGATTTGCATTTCTCTAACGATTAGTGATGTTGAGCATTCTTTCATGTGTTTGTTGGCAATCTGTATATCTTCTTTGGAGAAGTGTCTATTTAGGTCTTCTGCCCATTTTTGGATTGGATTGTTAGTTTTTTTGATATTGAGCTGCATAAGCTGCTTGTAAATTTTGGAGATTAATCCTTTGTCAGTTGCTTCATTTGCAAATATTTTCTCCCATTCTGAGGGTTGTCTTTTCGTCTTGTTTATGGTTTCCTTTGCTGTGCAAAGGCTCTTAAGTTTCATTAGGTCCCATTTGTTTATATGGCCATCATCAAAAAATCTACAAACAATAAATACTGGAGAGGGTGTGGAGAAAAGGGAACTCTCTTGCACTGTTAGTGGGAATGTAAATTGATACAGCCACTATGGAGAAGAGTATGGAGGTTCCTTAAAAAACTAAAAATAGAACTACCATACGACCCAGCAATCCTGCTACTGGGTATATACCCTGAGAAAACCATAATTCAAAAAGAGTCATGTACCACAATGTTCATTGCAGCTCTATTTACAATAGCCAGGACATGGAAGCAACCTAAGTGTCCATCAACAGATGAATGGACAAAGAAGATGTGGCACATATATACAATGGAATATTACTCAGCCATAAAAAGAAACGAAATTGAGTTATTTGTAGTGAGGTGGATGGACCTAGAGTCTGTCATACAGAGTGAAGTAAGTCAGAGAGAGAAAAACAAATACCGTATGCTAACACATATATATGGAATCTAAAAAAAAAAAAAAAATGGTCATGAAGAACCTAGTGGCAAGACGGGATTAAAGACACAAACCTACTAGTGAATGGACTTGAGGGCATGGGGAGGGGGAAGGGTAAGCTGGGACAAAGTGAGAGAGTGGCATGGACTTATATACACTACCAAATGTAAAATAGATAGCTAGTGGGAAGCAGCCGCATAGCACAGGAAGATCAACTCAGTGCTTTGTGACCACCTAGAGGGGTGGGAGAGGGAGGGTGGGAGGGAGGGAGATGCAGGAGGGAAGAGATATGAGGACATATGTATATGTATAACTGATTCACTTTGTTATAAAGCAGAAACTAACACACCATTGTAAAGCAATTATACTCCAATAAAGATGAGTATAGTCATCTTTATACTCAAGTATAACTTGAGTATTTTACTACAAAAACCCATGTAGTGCTACATCTGCTGTCTCAGATTCCTGCATGAACTCTTACTTGCATTCTTTCCATAAGTCTTGTCTCAGATGCGCCTGTTAACGGCACGCATCCCAGCTCGCCTCAAACACTCACCAAGATTTCCCGTAGGATACAAAATCACAGCAATGGATTGTGCTGAGAGTTCTTTTCAACATTAAAAAGAAACATCTTTTCATAATTGCCAGAAAAATATCTACTTGTTTTTATATTAGAGGTCCAAAGGTATTCTCAACTGTCTTGTTCATTGTATTCTATTGATGCATTAAATTTCTGGAAAGTCAATTGTGAATTCCAAGAAACATGGTTCCTTTCGTTTCTCTCTTAGTAAGATCACTATCCAAAATATAATTAGCCTCCTTACTCTCTCTCCCTCTTTCTATCTCTTGCTGAAGTCCAAATAATAACCTTTCAGCAGAAACAAATAAACTGGAACATTGCCTTAGACAGTGGTTCTCAACCCTGGTTGCTCATCAGAGTTACCCAGTGAGCTTTCTAAAGCTGAGGGTCCTGGAACTGGACCATGAAATTGTCTGAATTAGAACCTCTGAGGGCTGAGGTCAGGGAACGAGGGTCATACAGAGCATCACAAGTGATGCTGCTCTGCAGCCAGGGCACACAGTTTATAATAGACCCTGTAAGGTGACAAGCATGGTTGACACAAGTGGGATAGTCCGTTATCCATAGAGCAGAAGGTAAACATCCGTACACTTCATCCCTCACCACCTAGCCCCACCTACGTAAGGACATTCTTCATGAGCATGACTGAAGTTTCTCTCCATGTGATTCTTCCAACAGCACCCATCTTCCAGGTGGAGAAACTGCTTAGCATTATGTATTTCTTAAAAAGAAAATCTGTAAATTTGATTAAAATTCAACTTCATTATGAAAACGTCTCTAAATTTAACCTGATTTAGATGAATGTTACCAAATTACATGTTACAAAAATAAGAAATAATTTTAACCCAACATTTTAAAAAATCCAAAATATGACCTTCCGTATTCCAAGAGTTCAGAAACCGGAGCTTATTGGCTAATTTTAAAAATAGAAATTTCTCCTGTCACTTCCTTTCTTTCTATTTTCCCTGAATGCTGTCTCCACATGTGTCCTGAAGGACATTTTCAATCAGCTTAACCCAAATCTATGATGGACTGAGGTAAGAGAATCATCTTCCCTTGTGGAAATAACCTGCTCCTATACAGAAGACAAATGACTCCTTCAAGGCAAATGCAGTTTGTTCAACTCAGTCCCTGCTTCATTCCATGGCCCATTATTTACATGCTTAATAACTGAAAAAAATTACAGAAATACTTCAAATTACTTGAGTCCTTTCAGAAAATACATGAAGATAAAGGAGAGTTTGCAGAAGCTTTCTTAGTTTTTTGAAAGAGCAGTGCTTTTATGTCAGTAAGTTTTCTGTTTATATTTTCTGCCTGATAATTTCAAAAAGAGAGGAAATTGGAAAGGAAAATATGGTTCAGAGCTACTGACTGACATGAAATATTTACTGGATAGATAAAGATAATAATCAGATATTTCTGTGTGTTATCAAAGGATGGTGCAGGGTGTTCATGGTTTCTTGTTGACAGTAACGGATAAAAAAACAAAATCTGAATGTGTTTGTATGTTTCTTTGTTTTTAATTCAAGGGTATTTATTTTACTTTTTCAGTGCTTGTATGCACTTTGCAACAGTGGGGGACTTTGCAAAGTCTCTGGAAGCATTACTTAAATATAGATAGACATTCCCCCTTGAGGACCAATGCACATTTCTTTCTGTGGAGATCTTGGCACAAAAGGCTAATCTCAGTCTACAAAAGATGTAGTATGACAGAAAGAACATAAAAGTCATTTGTACGTGTCCAGGTATTAATCTGTTCACCAGTTTCAGTGTTACATTTTAGTAAAATACCCAATAATCTTTTCTATTAAATTATTTTTAAAAACCACATTTATTTATTTATATAAATCATATATAAATATAATTAATATAATTTGAAATATCAAATAAAATGCTTCTTTTATGTAGAAGCCACGGGAGACTTAAAAACTATTGCTGTAATAAAGTAAATGTTATTTAAAACAATTGAAAAAATTGATTTTAGTTCCATTTAATTTTCATGAGATTTAAATTAAGCAATTTTAACTAAGTTTGGGACTCATGTCATCCTGCAATAAGCATCTGATGTTCACTGGTCACTGGGCAGTAAATCCCTTGTCAGGGTTGCCATCACTCTGACAACGGTAAAATCTTGAGTGCAGCCCTGAAAATCATGGCATGAAGGTAATGATGTTACTTTTGTATAATGGTTGGTTCATCAGTAAATAATTTCTGATTCAATATAGTTGTCAGTTTCTGATTTACATTAAACTACTCAAGAATGTATAATATTTATTTACAAACCAGGAAGCATACTCAACTCAAAAATATTTCTATTCACAATTTGTAAAATATGAAGATTTGAAGATTCCTTTTTTTTTGACTAACCGACCTTGGAAAACATTTAGAATGATTTTTTTTAGATTTATGTATCATTGTATTATTTTTTCAACTTTTTGAATCTTATTAAAAATCAGACAATAAGGATTTTAACAGTACAGTGACAGTATTTGGATAAGTAACTATGAAGACTTATGATATAGTTTTTATAATGTGAAATTCTATTTTTATGTTTTTATAATATCCAATTATAATTTTTAAATCCAAGTTCATAACAGAATTATTTGAAAGCAAATGTAATGACTGTATCTTATTTTCTTGAGCATTGAACTGAGCACTGACAGTCCCTGACTTAGAATGTTTCGAATTTCAATTTTTCCATTTTAAGATGGTGTGAAAGCCATATGCATTCAGTAGAAACCATACTTTCATTTTTGAATTTTGATCTTTTTCTGGGCTCGTGCTATGCAGTCCGATCTTCTCCTGTGATGTTGGGCAGAGGCAGAGATCCACAGCTCCCAGTCAGCCCCACGATCACGAGGGTGAACCACCGATACACTGACAACCATTCTGTGCCCAGACAGCCATTCTGTTTTTCACTTTCAGCACAGTATTCCATAAATTACATGAGATATTCAACACTTTACTATAAAATAGGCTTCGTGTTAGATGATTTTGCCCAACTGTAGGCTGATGTAAGTATCTGAGCACCTTTAAGCTAGACTGGGCTAAGCTATGATGGTCAGTAGGTTAGGTGTATTAAATGCATTTCTACTTACAATATTTTCAAATTATGATGGGTTTATCAGGAGGTAACCCCATCATAAATCAAGGAAGATCTGTACACTCAAAGAGCCTGCTTCTTTTTGGCTAGGTAGGAAGTCAAAGTCAGACCCAGTATTACATTAAACGGTTATGACATTATATCCAGTTGAATTTATTGCTGTTCCTGTTAGACTTCTCTGTAAGCCATCACCATTTTGACAAGATGACCCCGCTAACATTTTAAGGTGGCCCGGAGGGCTGGTTTGCTCTCAGACTCCCAGGGCATTGTGGGCGTCCACAGCAACTATTGGCACATCCTGTCCTGGGGAGGAGCCGTGCCCTTTATTTCTCAGGCTTTGTGACCCCTTGTTCTCAGCTCAGAAGCAGCTCTTTAGATAGAAACTTCCTAGTGATTTTTCTGAGCAATCGATACAGTGATTTAACTTTGCTCTTCTGTCATGCATGATTTCTCTCTGTTCATTAGAGGAAAATCTCTAGTCACCTTAACTTTAGGCTACTTTCCTTGCATTACCCACTCCTAAAATGAGCTGGCAGGGAGTCGGGCTGGTTAGTTAACAGAGTGCTTTACAGAGCACGAGAGGGCTGACACAGTGGGGATGTCACTGAAGCTGTCTGGGCCTTGACGTTTTCTTTTCTAAAATGAGATGAACAGATGGTCATGAGGTTCTCTTGGTTCACATATTTCGCATGTGCCGTTGGTCTACTATGCCTGCTACTTATAATCATCATCAACACAAGTATTGTTATTACACCCAACATGTATTCAGTATTTACCTTCTGTGACATATTATGCTAAAAATTTTATATAAATCGTCACATTTTCTCCTCCAACAATCCATTCAAATAGGTTCTTTTATCAACCCCCTTTAAAATGAGTATGCTCAAACCTACAAATGTTAACTATCTTTCCCAAGGTCACACAGCTGTTCAGACAGAACCAAGTGTTGAACTTAGGCTTGTCTAACTCCAGAAAGTGTTCTAAGCTACAACAGAATACAGAGGTGTTTATTAGAATATAAAGAAAAATGAAGTATTAAAAATTGTCTTCATTGACTACAGGTGTTCCTTGAGATTTCCTTTGAAGAGGATAAAAAATATTAAAAGGGACCATCATGTAAAAATGTTTTAAATGTAAAGAATTCATCTTAAAGTGATAGTTGTTCCTGTAATTTGAGATAAAAGCTGATGTGTGCATTTTGACAAAGTAGTTTATTCTTACAATTGTTCATTCAAAATGTTATATTTCAAGTGGTTCTCCTTTATTAGAATTTGAATTGCATAAATGCATAGCTATCAAATAATTTTTATATTTCATTAGCATTAGCTCTGAGATTTCTAAAATAGTCAATACTAGCATTAAATCATTTATACCTCCAATCAAATCAAGAAATATCATGATTGCTGTGCATACAGGAATAATCATTTTGTAGTATCGTATGATTTTGCAAGAAAGGACTAAGAAATGGTCCAAGAAGTAAAATTTATATCACTACAACGTTTCATTTAGTTAGTATATCATATTCTTGGTGCTTTAGGCTTATTGCATAGGATTGCATATATACTAACTTCCTTTCAAAATTTAAAAACAACTGAAGTGTTTTAGAAACTACATTATACTTCACTGTCTTATAGAATCCTTCTTTCACTAAATATGAGAAAAAGCATGTGTAGTATTAACACACTGATAAAGACTGTAAAATTAAAATTTGAGAGCAATTTTCTTAATTAAGGGACAGTATTCTAGAACACAAAGGTATAAAGTGCAATGTTTCTCATTTGTACACCTTGGCTCACCAGAGTTGTATGTGTGATTATGGCAGTTTGGGGAGTTTGTGATGGGTCTTTTACTCTTAATGAGCATGGTTCCTCCACTGTGGCTGACATTTTGATGTTAGACTTCCAGCAGTGAATTCTTGTCAAAGTTGGGTTTTAGATCACTAGGCTTTTCATGATTAGAGCTTTGGGTACATAATGTCAAGTACATTCATCAGTTAAATGAATTAATTATAGACGAGCATACTGTTGGTCACACAGCAACAAGAAGAAAGGCTGTCACAGCGATAAGTCTTGGGATGTGGAATACGCCCTTTCCTCTTTGTAAACATCAACCTGATTTGGCCAGTGTCTCTCACGTGAAATTCAGACACTTAGTGTCAAGAGTAAGCTTATGGGCATGATTAAAATGAAATATAAATATTTTTAACAATAAGATGTACCAGTCTACAAGACTTCAATGTTGAGAAGAAAAACAACGTGTCTACTATTTTGAAAGAATCTTTAAGAGTAATAAATTGTCCTTTTAAGGGAAGTAGAGCTGATTATGTACATTTTACTGAGGAGGAACTTAAAGCATGAAGAGACTGAGGAAAACTCCAAATCTGTTTGTCGATTTAATTGACAGTCAAATTTTAATACCAGTTTGAACTGTAAGCCTTAATCATATTGCAAATCATTGGGATCTCAAATTCAACTATCTGCCCCACTGTTTGGTTAAAAATGGCACTTTCCCACATTCGTTCAATACAGCACATAGATTATTGCAGTGATGTCTACAAATTTAAGTTGATTTTCTAAATATTTTCATTTTTGTTTCATACTGTTTTATTACAGTAGATGAGACTAATAATATTTTAAATGGAAAAATTTACATGAGATAGGCATTTTTCAGGCAATCCAGTAAATTGATAGTGTGACAGTTTTCCCTTCATTGGCTTTGGATCAGTTGACAACATTTGCCTTCAAATGATCAGTTACCATAAAGACATGCATAATTTGCATTGAATCGGGAAAGCTAAAAATTGTGTCATTAATGGAAGAATTCTCCGGCATTGTTGTAGTAAACACTAGTAAGAACTAGACTAAAGACTTCCTTTCCCCAGAGGAAGGATTCAGTGTGAGAATGTGTAAATATGAAATAAAACCGAATAATAAGGAAAGGGCAACCTCAGTTAACAGGTGTTTAGAGTTGGTCACCATAGGTTAAGAATCGAGGGGGTCGGTTGGCAAAGGACCAGACGGCTGTATAAAAACTATTTTCAAGGGTCTATCTTTTGTGTTGCATGGCTGGGCCATGAGTACGTGTTACATTATGAATACATCCACGAATGAATGGATCAGTGAATGAAAAAAGAGAGCCATGCAGAGAACAGTGATAAGACTGTTTCATAGACCAGAGATTAAGGTTAATCCAATATTGCACACCTGAAGTCCAAAAAGTTAAAGAAAATTTTTTAAAACACATTCATCCAGATTCCTTTTCTGTTCATCAATACTATTTTGGGTAATATGTAAATCAACAAGACAGCATCAAACTTCCCTTAATTATGTAGCATTATGGCATTTTATTCTGAATTTTAGTTTCCTATTCAAAGCCAAAACATCATGGAAAACATATTATTGAACTCATTTCAGGTCAGAAATGATGTAAATCAATCTCTCCCTCCCTCCATCTCTCTCTCTCTCCCTCTGTCCCCCGCACCCCCCCCCCACCACCCCTGCTCTTTACTATGGCTCTGTATCTCACTCACATTTTCTTGACTTAGCAGAGCCTATTAAGAAGATCTGAATCTCTCCTTGCTTATTAGCAAAATTGCAGTGCACAAAGGCACCATTTCTTATTGTTGCAGATACCACACATCTCTTCTTATCTGAAAGGTGAAAAGTGACTCATAAAAAATATTTCTGAACAAATTAAGAAAAATAATTAAGAATAAAAAAGAAGTAAAGAAAAAAATGATATAAACGAAAAGCAAACACACACGCCCACATACATACACACACACACACACAGACACACACACACACACACACACACACACACAAGTCCTGGCCAATAGATACGTGTAGGAAAATTTGGTCCCAATAGTTGTAGAGATTCCCATCTGAACTTGGAATACGTGCTGAGATTTATTGTTTTAGCTCTCCTTTCTCCCAGGTGCTAGGGGTCCAGAGACAAGTGGTTTTCATTCCTGCCCTGGAGTAGACAGGCAGGTCAGCAGATAATTAATTAGGACACAGTGTGGCTGTTTTCTAGCTCAGAAGAGAATACAGGAAATCAATCCGCACATCACAAGTGGGAGTGGGGAGGAGACGTTAGGGAAAGCTCCACGGGGGACATGGAACTGGCAAAGCAGTTGACGTATCAATGGGAATTTGCCCAACAAGAAAGACAGACAGAGTGGGGTAAGCAGTACCCAGCATCACAGCGCAGTCAGGGCCTGAAGTGTGTACTGAACAGAAGGGGGGAAGCTGGGTTGAGATGGGCCCCGAGTGCCATGGTACAGATGTAGGGAGAGAAGTGAACTTGAGAGAAACGAAGCCTGCCGCAGTGTACGGGAGGGGCTGGAGCCAGGAGAGACCAGAGATGAGGAAGCAAAGGGCAGCCGATTCCACAGACAGGTGAGAGCTGAGCCCCAGGCAGAGCAGCCACAGAGGGTGTAGGACTTGGGGGCAGAGGAGGGGATGGGAAGGATTTGCCATCAACCCAGGACTCTCACCCGTTCCCCGATCTGGTATCATCTGGGCACACGATAAATACTTTTCAGTCATTCCATGAGTCTGAGGTTTCCCCTCTATGTTATATCCCTGGTAACTCTTTGCTTTACTAACATTTTAAAAATAATTATTTTCCATCCAAATCCACTTCTGTGCCTCTGAGGTCTGGTCAGGTTCCACTAGTCCAAGTTCAGGTTTGCCTGCGGGAACGTGTGTAAACCACGTTCACCACGTTCAATTCTCTCAAAAAGAAAAGGAGACCACTTAGAATCGTAATTTGATTGATTACATCCAGCATGGTAAAAAAGAGTAAATGCATGCAGTCTAGAAAAACAGAAAATTTAGTTTTATGTAGGTTGTATTATGCACCCAGAAATCCTTAGTGTTGGCTGTTTGTGTTACCCAAGATTTTGAAGACTCAGGCCAGCAGCTGGGGTCGGTGTGTTGAAAACGGAATCGGGCAGTGAGCAGGGGTCAGGAGCGGTCAGCATCAGAAGTGCTTTCTTCCCTTGGTTTTGGTCATTTTCTTTGGAGGCCTATTATGGGAATGTTTGCATGTTAAACACAGAACAATGCGACGGCTTCAAGTTTTTTTGTGTGACTCTAAGAGACCACTAGTGCTGAGGAAAAGCAAGAAGACAGCCTTGGGTAGCTGTGGAAGGGTTACAGAGACTTCAGGTGTGATGTGGCTCTGTTTCCGCTGCAGAAGGCTGTGCTCCAGGGGCCTTTATCTCAATACGGGCTGAGTGGAGAGCAGTTTGTTCCTGGGGCAAACTTGCATCGCTCAGCAGCTACCCCGCGAAACAGATGATGCATTGAATTAGGATACAAAGGGCGTTCTCTATGTCTGTGTCTTTACTCCTGCCCTGCCCCTAGGTTCTTCAGAGCCATTTGTTTGTTTTTTTTAGATTCCATATATATGTGTTAGCATACGGTATTTGTTTTTCTCTTTCTGACTTACTTCACTCTGTATGACAGACTCTAGGTCCATCCACCTCACTACAAATAACTGTTTCATTTCTTTTTATGGCTGAGTAATATTCCATTGTATATATGTGCCACATCTTCTTTATCCATTCTTCTGTCGATGGACACTTAGGTTGCTTCCATGTCCTGGCTATTGTAAATAGAGCTGCAATGAACACTGTGGTACATGACTCTTTTTGAATTATGGTTTTCTCAGGCATGGGGAGGGGGAAGTGGAAGCTGGGACAAAGTGAGAGAGTGGCATGGACATATATACACTACCACATGTAAAATAGATAGCTAGTGGGGAGCAGCCGCATAGCACAGGGAGATCAGCTCGGTGCTTTGTGACCACCTAGAGGGGTGGGATAGGGAGGGTGGGAGGGAGACGCCAGAGGGAGGAGATATGAGGATATATGTATATGTATAGCTGATTCACTTTGTTATACAGCAGAAACTAACATACCATTGTAAAGCAATTATACTCCAATAAAGATGTTAAAAAAAAAAAAAAAGAAAGAAGCTGGGACCCAGTGGTCATGGAAATGTCTTGTCCACTTGGATTATCTGTATTTACGTACATTTACATGGGGGAGAAGTAATTTCTACCCATTTTTTAAATTTTAGTATTACCTTGATGTTTCTGCCATTTTCTGTGAAACCTAATTTTAACTGATATGGTTTCTAAACTTACAAGGAGACCAACTGGTTCAAAATCTCTTGGTTTTAAGTCTCAGGCGGCTTGCCAGTATTTTAAATTTCCTAAAATGCTTTCTTTGCCTGAAAACTGTGAAAATAGAGGGACATTAAAAAATTAGAATTGCAATAAATAAATAAATTAATTAATTTTAAAAAATAATAGAAAGGGCAGCTCTGGATGGTAGCTGTGTGGGAGTCCTATGGAGGCGTGCTGCTGGTGGATCTCTTCAGAAATTGGGGTAAATACGTGAATAGAGACATCCCAAGTCAACAAATCTCTATTGAAACCTACAAGGAGCTGAAATGGGCATTCTGAGCAAAACAATGTCCAGGAGATGAAAAGAATATCCATACACTGAAGTGTTCACAATGCCAAGTTGCACTTCAAAATGTCTGAGAAGAAAGAAACAAACATCAGTGTTTGCGATGCTGGTACACAAACCTTTCACCTCTGGGAAAACTCTTTGGGTTCGAAGCCAAACCAATTTTGTGAGTTTTACCCTTCCATCCCCAGGTCACACACAGCTAAACATTTTTACCTGACTTGCAGTGTTCATGCCAAGAAGCAAAGGACCGTGGAGTTCATTACAGAGCAGCGTGTGCGGTGTGGGAAGTGTGTGCTGAGGAGAAGGTTGTCTTTCATGATGGTAGTTGCATTTCCTTTTTTTATTCTAGCCAAATAGAAAGTTAAATCCAACTAGACAGATGAGGCTGCGCTCTGAAAGAGGTCAATCAGGCAACAGAAAGGGCTTAA
Organism: Eubalaena glacialis; assembly: GCF_028564815.1. NCBI lineage: Eukaryota > Metazoa > Chordata > Mammalia > Artiodactyla > Balaenidae > Eubalaena > Eubalaena glacialis. The sequence continues at coordinate 93,055,170 of NC_083727.1, forward strand.
AATCCTTCATACATCCCCTTACCGAGGAGGGTCTGGACCGAGCAGCAATAAAACATCAATGGGACCCTTGGCCGAGGAGCGAAACCAAGTCTTAGAAATGTACCAACGCACTGCTTCTCTCCCCATCCCACTCCCTCCCCACTTAGGTTCTGCATTCGGTGGACTGCATAATTAGCTCCTACCCAGTCAGTCCTTGTAGGTTTGGAGGAGAATCGTTCTTGACAAGAGAAAGCGAACGCTTTGGGGGTTGTCGTGGATTTACAGAGACTGACCATTCTATGCTTCTAGTAGGCGCCCCAGTGCTGCCATGTAGGCCTGGGATGCCCAGGACATTGAGATCTCACCGTTACTGCCTCTTTCCAGAACCCCGCTGACCACGACATGGAGTAGATTGAATTCCTTGTGCAGAAGCTCAGAAGTGCTCCAGAGCTTGAGTTGTCATTAACTTTATAGTTTCCTCATTCATCTTTACTTCAGCTACAATTCTTTAGGAAAAAATGCTCACGAGACTGAAACTTGAGTGAAAAATAGAAAGGGAGGGAGAGAGGGAGGAGGACATATTACTGTATTAGTAATGATAATTCCGCATTGGACTAGGAATCCCAACAGTAGCCTCTATGTGAGGCGTTTTTTAAACTTTACTTTCTTGGGCGGGCGGGGAAGGGGAGGGCAGGACCTGAGATTATGTTCTGTATGATCCAGATACCACGGTGAAACACAGTCAGGAAAGCTTTCCCTGTAAAATTCATGAAATGACCCACCCCTGCATTAATTGTTGATATATTTTGGATAAAGAAGACCCTTAAGATCAAAAATGATAATTGTAAGTCAAATAGTGCCCAGGGCTAGGTGTAAGTGCAAAATTCAGCAGACATGCAGATATTTTCTCAGCACATGTGAGTGTATGAAAATAATTATTTATAGTGACCTCTGAGTATTTTGAGGTTAATGGAATGATTTCTCCTGAGTTTCAATGGTCAATACTTTCTGGAGGAAAGAAGAATACAAAAAAATAAGAAAAACGTTGTATTCAAATATATATGCTATAAGGTTTCTCTCAATATCATTCCACCAAATGCAAGTTAAGTCCTAGCCATTCTTCCTTTTTACTTGAATTGCAACATTTCCATGGTAACCAAGCATTAATTGTGGTTCTTTTCATGGTGTTAAATTGTATTAAATAAGAAAATATCCCTTCATTCAAATTTGGCATTAACACTGGTTGTTCCCATAAGGTAAAAAATGCAGACAGAACTGTGGAAAAAAATAATGAGGAATTAAAAGAGGATTCTCCTAGCTTTCTAGAGCATATGGTATTTACCAAATTTCTGTAAAATATCTTCATTTATACTTAGGAAGAGGGAGAGGACACCATCAGGAAGAGAAAAATTGCAACCATTTTAATTACATTCACAAATGACACTAAATATCTAGATATTAGCAAAGGACCAAATGGAGGAGAAGAAATTGAAATAAGCAATCTTATGAAATCAGAGCTGTGGTCAGGGGGCATTCAAATGAGTTTTTAAAAAGAAGCAAATAACCTATCAAGCATAAGTCAGTCCACATCTGAATTAATCTAAAATAAAAATACCCCAGGGCAGGTGGGGAGGAAGGGAGTCCCTGTAAAAGAGGAAGATGGATGAATTCCTGCCAAAGTTCTGGGTTATTTTTTTTTCAATTTTATTGAAGTATAGTTGATTTCCAATGTTGTGTTAATTTCTTCTGTACAGCAAAGTGACTCAGTTATATATACACATTCTTTTTCATATTTTTTCCATTATGATTTATCACAGGATATTGAATATAGTTCCCTGTGCTGTACAGTAGTACCTTGTTGTTTATCCATTCTATATATACTGGTTTGCATCTGCTAATCCCAAACTCTCAGTCCTTCCCTCCCTTAACCCCTCCCCCTTGGCAACCACAAGTCTGTTCTCTATGTCTGTGAGTCTGTTTCTGTTTTGTAAATAAGTTCATTTGTATCATTTCTTTTTAGATTCCACATATAAGTGATATCATATGATATTTCTCTGTCTTACTTCGCTTAGTATGATAAACTCTAGGTCCATCCATGTTGCTGCAAATGACATTATTTCTTTCTTTTTGATGGCTGAGTAAACTTCCATATATATATATTTAGAATGGAAGTCTTCTTTATCCATTCCTCTGTCAATGGACATTTAGGTTGCTTCCATATCTTGGCTATTGTAAATAGTGCTGCAGTGAACACTGGGGTGCATGTATCTTTTCAAATTATGGTTTTCTCTGGGTATATGGCCAGTAGTGGGATTGCTGGGTCATATGGTAATTCTATTTTTAGTTTTTTAAGGAACCTCCATACTGTTCTCCATAGTGGCTGCACCAATTTACACTCCCACCAGCAGTGTAGGAGGGTTCCCTTTTCTCCACACCCTCTCCAGCATTTGTTATTTGTAGACTTTTTAATGATGGCCAAAGTTTTGGTTTTTTAACGTACATCATATTATGAGAAGGGTTTAACCCTGCTCCTTCCAGGGCCCAGAGAGGACTTTCCAAGGTCTTCTCATCAGCCACTAGTGGGGAAAAAGCAGCTCTTCTGGGGATGGATTCATTGACAAGATGTAGATGGTATGAATTAGCTCACCTCGCTGCTTTCCCCTCATAGCCTGTCAGCCTGAGGACCTTCCAGCCTTGTGGCGCCTTCTGATTGATAGGGTGCTTTAAGAGCACAAAATCATCACTACAGTCTTAAACCCCTTCTCCATCCATTCACCCAAAAATGGATTTCAGAGCACTGTTCTCTACCAGTTACCACTGTTCCTCTTGTGAGCAGAGTGCCCCATTGTCCTGCATGTCAAGTATCAGCATAGACACATTGGATGCACTGGTGGAGACAGGACGCCAGATCTCGTGGAGTGATAGCACAGTTCAAGCGGGAGCTGCGGATTTGTAGAATAAGCATCTCCAAGGGAATTCAAAGGGGTTTGCAGCTGTCATCTCAGAAACTGCCACAAAGTGAGCTTTCAGGTAGGACAGTAGCTGCACTTTCGACTTGTGGTCTGCTACTGATGACTTCTAGAGGGCTGTGTTCCCCTCACCTCCAATCACCACCCATCATCACCCCATCGCTGCCATTAGCAAACAGAAGAAACGACGGTTGAGAACACAAGCCAGGGGTCTGGTTCCCTGGCTGCACCTCCTGCTCTGAGACCTTGGGCAAGTTATTTAGTCACTCTTGCTTTAGCTTCAGAATCTGTAAAAGGGAAGTGGTCGTAGCACTCACCTCATAGTATTGTTGTATGTATTAAATGAGATAATACAAGTGAAGTGCTTAGAACAGTATCTGGCATATAACAGGAGTTTGATGGACGTTAGCTACTGGGTTGGCCAAAAAGGTCGTTCGGGTTTTTCCGTAAGATGTTACAGAAAAAGCTGAACGAACTTTTTGACCAACACAATATTAGTGTTACTGCTATTTAGTTATTGTATCATATACCAAGAATAAAGTACTATCCTTGGAGACATTTGTGCTACTTTTTACTAATATCCTCGTCTGCACACACCATGTCTTTTTTCTTCTTATTGATGCTTGATAAACATGTTTTTGACAGAAAACAAGATGTTTCTTAAAAGAATAGGGTTTTGAGGACTTCCCTGGTGGCACAGTGGTTAAGAATCTGCCTGCCAAGGCAGGGGACCACGGGTTCAATCTCTGGTCCGGGAAGACCCCACATGCCACGGAGCAACTAAGCCTGTGTGCCACAACTACTGAGCCTGCGCTCTAGAGCCTGTGAGCCACAACTACCGAGCCCAGGCACCGCAACTACTGAAGCCTGCATGCCTAGAGCCCGTGCTCTGCAACAAGAGAAGCCACCGCAATGAGAAGCCCTTGAATCGCAACGGAGAGTAGCCCCCGCTCGCCACAACTAGAGAAAGCCTGCGTGCAGTAACAAAGACCCAACGCAGCCAAAAATAAATAAAATTAAAAAACGAAAACAACAACAACAAAAAAGAATAGGGTCTTGAGATACAAAATTCATAACCACTTTCACAGAATTCCAATGTCAATGTACCACACAGACACTGTGAAAAAATATGGCTAGTGTTTAGCATTTTCCTATCACGTGGCATCCTGGAAAGACAATTTTTATATATTCATACATGAAAATTATTCAGACATTATGATCAGTTGCTTTTATGAGAAAGCAAGAAACCCTTTGCTATAACTTCTTCCTCATTTCAAGGCATTAGAAAAGGGTTAATCATCATAGATTTGAATTTAGTGAAATTTGATAAAAACTTCATGGTGCATAGTGGTAGTGTATTAGTGATTAATTAATTTGGTATAACAGTTGGTGTATTAGAATTCCTCTATTATCTCATGAATTATTTTCTACCTATTGTTTGATGCCTTGTACTGCTCTTCACTTCACCTAATCTGTTTTTTTGTAGAATAACATTGACAGCTAATCAAAAGCATAAATTGAACAAATTCTGTATTTACCCTCCTGCATCTATAACTCTTTGGGACTACATACATGACAACCGGGTTTTCAAAAAATTAGTAAACATTTGTTCATAGTCAGCTACAAGAAATAAATCAGCGTCCTGGTAAACAGTGTGAGTTCCTGGTTCAAATTCCTATGTCTTTGCTTTCCTGCTCTGATTTGGCCTTGATTTCTTCATCTGTAAAATGGGAGTAATAATACTGTCTGTCTTAGATAGACAGTTATTTGATAATTAAAGATAGTAAAGAGATATATAAAATACTTAGCTGTCCCTAGCATAGAGAAAAGTATTCACTATATTTAAATTCTAATTAATAGCACATTTAGATATGATCCAGAAATAAGGAACTTCATGGAATTCTTGGGAAAGAAAATGAAAGCTTTTTTTTTTCAATGTCCTGTTTTCACAGTCCTATAACAAGAATTCTCTTCCAAGAATTCACTTCTCACTTCCCTTCCTTGATTCCTCGATACCTCAGATAGCACTTTAAATATATATGTATATTTATCTAGCTGTTTCTTAAATGATGCCTCCTTTCCTACATTTAAAATTTGACTCTGATTCTGATCTATCGGATATCAGTTATATATTTTTGTATATCCCAGAGGAACTGATTTTGAAATTTTTGATAAATAGGCTTCATCCTGACATGACCAATGTCAAGGTTAATACCTGCTAGCTTAACCAACTCAATTAAAATGTGGACCGCTTTTGGCCACATAGTAAAATTGCGATGTCTATAGAATCCAGCCCTCTTAAGGAAAGATGCTAAGTTTTTCTTTTGCCTAGAAATTAAAGGGCAACATGGGAGCTTGGGAAGGATCTGTTCACTTGCATTAAACTGAAACTATCTTTGCGTTTCATCTTCTTACACTTGGCAGCTGGTACCCCCTCTTTGTATCTTGCCTCTCCAACAAAACCTCCAAGAAGGCAAAAAATACATTAGAGAGAAGCCTCTTGCTGCTTTAGTCAGCAGCCTCCCACGGTTGTGGGGTGTCTGTGCCCCTGGTTCCTGGCCAGGATCCCCAGTGACGGGCAGGAGATGCTTTCCTCAGAGGAGATCTGACAGCCAGAGAAGGAGGGATGGCAAGACATGGGACTTTTAAAAATAAACGTTCCTTGTTTTCACTTTGGCTCTCTATTCTGCTGTATGCAGAACAATATTCTTCCTTATAACAGAAGGCTGAGGCCAGATCGCCTGTATATCTCAATGGGCAAAGCTACAAAATACTTCACATTCATGGCTCACAAATCTTAAAGCTTTTCCAGACCTCACCAGGTAGAACCGACCTGTCAGCTCCTGTTTGGGGCACCACCCCACGTGGAACCAATGTCAGTGTCGTACAGATATTTGTTTCTCTGTGTCTTCCTGAGAAGCAGTATTGTATTATGGTTAAAATTGAGGACTCTGGCCTCCGACTGCCGGGTTTTGGATCCTGGCTCCATCACCTCTGGGTATGTGACCTTGGGCATGTGTTTTCACCTCTCTGTGTCCAATTACCTTATCTATCTATCTATCTACGTCTAATGGGAATAATATCTACCTCATGTTAATACTGTGAAGGTTAAATGAGTTAACATGTGAAAAGCACTTAGCAGAGTGCCTGGCACACAGTAAGTGCCAGCCAAGTGTCTGTGTTACTTTCTTGGAAAGTAACAGATTTTAATCAATCTCTCTCATCCCAAGAACCCAGCATGATGACTGGCACACAATGAGTATCTAACATGATTCTCAAAGACAAATCTATCTGTGGGCTCCAAAGGGCAAATACCCCAGCAGACTTTAACGGCAAAAGAAAATTGTATGTTTCTGTGACTACCAAAAAAGAAAAAAAAAAAAAAGAAAGAAAGAAAGAAAAGAAAAGAAAAAACCAAAATGTATAAGAAACATATTGGATGGGAGGGAGGGAGACGAAAGAGGGAAGAGATATGGGAACATATGTATATGTATAACTGATTCACTTTGTTATAAAGCAGAAACTAACACACCTTTGTAAAGCAATTATACTCCAATAAAGATGTTAAAAAAAAAAAAGAAACATATTGGGAAAAAAAAAGGAAAGTAAAAAAAACAAGTTCTTTGTAACAAGAAACAGAATCTCAGTGGGATCTCCTTTCTTTCAAACTAAAATGTCCTAGTAACCAGCCTTTCCGAATCCCCTCCTGAAATACAGCAGCAGGCCAATTAATTAATATGAAGCTCAGTGGAAAGGACAATGCTACCTGGAGAACTAAGCAGTTCAGTCAGCCTGGCAGCATTTAATTGAGCCACAGACCAAGGAACAGCGTTGTTGGTAATTTAGAGCATCCCGGGCCACCGGAGCCTGTGTGCCCAGGCAGGTCTTCTTCAGCTGCTTTTCCATTCGCTGGTCCAGCGCGCTCCGAGGTAGACAGGAAACAGGGCGCTCCGCCCACAGGGCGGGCCCAACAGCATCTAGCACCAGGCTCTGGCACATATTTATTAGGGGATGTGAACCTATTTTCAGACACATATACCGATTCCCAGAACCTGAGCACTTTGACTCACTTTCCAGGAAACATGTAATAGAACAAGGGGGGACTAGAGGAGGAAACTGTGGTGCGAGAGCGCCGTCGACAGTGTGGTATCCACAGCTAGTGTGTTGCTCCCGTGGGCACCTCACGTAGAAGAGCTGCACCCAGTGTGGAGCTGTCACCCCTCTAGAGACCCCGGAGGCCCGACTCAGGTCGGGGAGGGATGGTTCAAGCCCCTGTAGAGTGCTCTCAGCACACCTGCGCTGCCCAGCTCTAGGCTCCCCAGCATGTGAACACCCCCAGGGGAGGCAAAATGCTCTGAAAGAGAGACCAGGGTCCAGGCTGAGCCAGATGAGGAAGGCCATTGAGAAGGGCTCATTTTGGGAGAATCAACTCTTTTTTTATTGAAGTATAATTAATTTACAATGTTCTGTTCATTTCAAGTGTACAGCAAAGTAATTCAGTTACACACACACATATATATATATATATATACATATATATATATCCTTTTTCAGATCATTTTCTGTTGTAGGTTATTACAAGATACTGAGTATTGTTCCCTGTGCTTTACAGTAGGTCCTTGTTGGTTATCTATTTTATATATAGTAGTGTGTATCTGTTAATCCCAAATGCCTAATTTATCCCCCCCCCCACTTCCCTCTGGTAACCACAAGTTTGTTTTCTATGTCTGTGAGTCTATTTCTGTTTCACAAATAAGTTCATTTGTATCATTTTTTTTAGATTCCACATATAAGTGATATCATATGGTATTCGTCTTTATCTGACTTACTTCACTTAGTGTGATAATCTCTAGGTCCATCCATGTTGCTGCAAATGGCATTATTTCATTTTTTATGGCTGAGTAGTATTCCACTGTGTATATGTACCACATCTTCTTTTCCATTCACCTGTCAGTGAACATGTAGGTTATTTCCATGTCTTGGCTACTGTAAATAGTGCTGCAGTGAACACTGGGGAGCATGTATCTTTTCAAATTAGAGTTTTCTCCAGATATATGCCCAGGATTGGGATTGCTGGGTCATATGGTAGCTCTATTTTTAGTTTTTCAAGGAACCTCCATACTGTTTCCACAGTGGCTGCACCAATTTACATTCCCACCAACAGTGTACTAGAGTTCCCTTTTGGGGGAATCTACTCTTTTAGGCAAATACAAAAGCCTTGCCCTGTGTTGGGTGCCAAATGAAGCTACATGATGGAGGGCTATGACAATGGATAAAATCTACTACATTCTGCATGACAGATCATATTCCTGGAGCAAAAAGTAAATTCCCTGGTGGCGAGGCTAAGCTAGCTTCCTTAAGAATTTATTGGTGTCCTGATCCAGGCATGTTCTTGGGAAAGGGGATGAGCAAAGCTCAGTAGGGGGGGATCCCTCCAGCTTATGAGGCTCACAAGGAGTAAAGGGTGGTTCACAGTGAGCGTCCATCAAGGCCCTCCCTGGGTACCCAGAGCTTAGAGGCTTAAGATGGCAGTCTGTCTCTCCCAATCCTCCAAGGGGTCTTGCTTCCACTTCCCATTGAGTTTTCTCAAGAAAAAGGGCACTAAATGAGAATCTAAAAGAGCAGTTAAAAAGTCCCAACAAACGTATAGTCACACATTCACAAAACTAAATTTTAAAAAACCATAAATTTAAAGATGGCAGTGAAGAGTCTGAATTACTTTCATAAAAAGTGAATTGAAATGCACTTAGGTCACTCCATATAAGTAATATAACTCTTAAGAATTGATTTTTTTAAAATCTCAATTTCATAAAGTACTTAAAGGGCTTAAGTCAGAGTTATGATAAAGAGTTTGCATTTGGGTTTTTCTCATAAAGGACAGGTGGGAGGGTAGAAAATATGTAAAAGGATTAATAATGGGATTATTGAGGTTTAAACTGCCCAATATTTATCAGGTGACCATAAACTGCATAAACTAAATCTGACTTTATGGGGTGGGAGCTTAGCAAGTAATTATATTAATACTTCTTGATCACTAGGTTAGGGTCATGTAAGAGGAATAAAAATGAACATAGCACAATTCCTGCCTTTAAGTAGCTTAAAATATAGAAGCAAAGTCATCTTACCATTCAAAGCATTTTAAGATACGTGGAAGCTGGGAGGTTCAGGTAAAATTCTATGAGCCAGCAAAGAAAGGATGGACAGAAAATAAATAGCTAGAGGTGGACTAATGAGGAAAACATGCAAAGGAGAAAATCAAGGCAAGAATAGAACAATGATTAGCAGTCCGGGGGCTGCTGCAAACACAGGGTGTCGGAAGTGGGATAAAGGGGGATGCACCTGGGAAAATGATTGAAACTTTATTCTCTTGGAGATTGCCAGGGGGACTGGGAGATATATTAAAAGATATATCTTTTTGCTTTTGTTTGGTAACAAGGTAGTGACACAATTAGAAAATGCTTTGAGCAAGAGATTAGATTGTAATGAAAATCAAGTAAGACTGATCTACCAATGATACCGCACAGAGCTGGCAAGCCCAGGGGCTGCAGACAATGCATGCTTCACCCTTCTCTTCAGGGTTTGGAGAATGAGCATCCTGCCACCCAGCTGATTGTGTAACAGCCACCATGTTTGTGCAGGGTCCTCCCATTCAGTGCAGTGGGAGGCTGGGCTTCTCCATCCCACGAGGGAAGACCTGCCAAAGAAGCTGGACATTGTTTTGGTTTCTTGTGGTGGAACCTATATTCAGACCATGGCTGTGTGAACTTGGGCAGGTTACTGAGCTCTTCACCCATCAGTTTTGTTCTCCTGTGAAGAAAGTTTAGCACATTGGTTGGGATATGGGGAAAAGGCAATAGCTAGCAGCTATGACTACAAATAGGAACTATAGACCATATATTTACTTTGAGTCCATGAATATTCTTTTCAGTAAACTTATGTGTACTCTCCTTCATTAACTATACATTCAAAGAGATTCACAGATATCCCAAAGAAGTCTCAGCACAAGTGGGTAAGGCATTCACATTTTCAACTGTGACATTACTAGACCAAGCAAGTGTGTTCAGGCAGGGTGGTGTCAACTGACAGCTGAGCTTCACACATATTCCCCTACTAAAATCCAGAGCATGAAACACTTCCTAGAGTCTGTAAGCCCTTCCCTGAAGAGAAAAATAACGACAGTGACTCATGGGCTACTGGCTTGTTCCACAAAAGGGGCTCTGGAATGATGCTTCTTTTACCCCAAACTACTTTTACTACTGTTATTTGTAGGTGACAAAGAAGCTCTAAGTCCTATTGTTCTTAAGATTTCTATTTGGAGGCTTGTCCACCAGAGTAGAACTGAAGGTCTATCACCCCTCACCTTGCCTGGCAGTGCTGGCCTGATGAGCGTCCTGAGATTTCCTCGGCTACCCCCCATCTTCCTCCCACTTTCCATCTCTTCTCTCCAGCTGCTGCCTTTATGCATTTACTTTGTGCAGAGTCATCATATTTTTCCACTACATGTGTAGTCCAGCTTTCCTCTGGACGTTATTGAGCAATGAAAATAATTGATCCCTGCTGTGTTCTTGGTAAAGGTCAGAGAATAGAATCATATCAGCTGACTTGATCTGCTTGACTAGCAGCATCATGGTTCCTACACTGGCAACTGGAGAGGGCTGCAAACTGTCAGAATGAAGACTAAGCCTGGCCAGGCATCACATGAAATTGGGCCAGGAACCCTGGTTATTGCTTTTCAACATCTGGCCCTTTCTCTGAATCTTTCTAAAAGGAACAGAAATGCAAATTGAAGTGGGACTTTCTTTCTCTTGACATTGTGTATCTTGCTTTCAGAAATAACTTGGGTTTACTTAGATTTACTCGAACATTGCCACTTAACCTGACAATTGACTGAAGGGGCTTCCTGAAATGTCTAGTCATGGGTATGTACCAATTTTTTGTGTGCATTGATTTACCCTTCCTCATTAAAAACATTGAGAGAAGAAAAAAAAATGATTGCTCTCATGGCTTTGTTGGTGCAGAAAACCATCAAGGAGAATTGAGAATTGTAAGAAAAACACTAAGGAAATAAAAAGTTAGATTTACCAAATGAAATTGTCAAGAAATTGCAGAGAAAAAGCGTTAAGAATACAGTTACTCATTGAAAATAAAGAAATTATTAAAGTTGACAATAAAAAAAGTAACACCTTTGGGGAGTAATAAGGTACTCACAGAAAGCTATAGAATTCATGGGTTCTTCCTTTAGAAGAATTTATGGGTTTGCCCAAGAGGCGTAAATGTTTAAATAATCCATGGGGATTGAGATAGTGGTACATTTTCCCCATATTAAGAAGTCTAAATACTTCTATTTCCTGCCAGAGGAAATAGAAATGACTTTGCTTCTAGAGAGTGAATGGTTAGGGAAGAGATCATGAACTTCCTCTGATAAATTCATTTGTAGTCTGGCTCCTTTACCTCTGTCTCCACAAACCCACCTTCCTTCAGTAGCCTCACAGTAGCCCCTGCTTCCAAACCATCCTCCACCCCATTCACATCCTAATCTCTTTTTAATTGAAGTAGAGTTGATTTACAGTGTTGTGTTAGTTTCAGGTGTACAGAAAAGTGATTCAGTTATACATATATATATTTATAAAAGTTTTATATATAATATATATAATATTGATATTTTATATTTAATATATTATATATATATTATATATAATATACTATATATAATATACATATTCTTTTTCAGATTCTTTTCCCTTATATATTATGAAAAAATGTTGACTATAGTTCTCTGTGCTATACAGTAGGTCCTTGTTGGTTATCTATTAATATTTTGTATATAGTAGTGTGTATATGTTAATCCAAAACTCCTGATTTATCTCTCCCCCTGCTTTCCCCTTTGGTAACCATAAGTTTGTTTTTTATGTCTATGAGTCTATTTCTGTTTTGTGAATAAGTTCATTTGTATCACTTTTTTAGATTACACATATAAGCAATACCATGTGATATTTGTCTTTCTCTTTTTGACTTACTTCACTTAGTATGATAATCTTTAGGTCCATCCATGTTGCTGCAAATGGCATTATTTCATTCTTTTTTATGGCTGAGTAATATTCCATTGTATATAAGTACCACATCTTCTTTATCCATTCCTGTGTCGATGGACACTTAGGTTGTTAAAGTGGTGCTTTCATGTGACAGTCTCCTACCCCAGAACTACTTGCAGCAGCATATTCAAGCCTCTCTCTGTACTTTGAGGTTCTACATCACCTGTCCACACCCTCCCCATCCAGCCTTTTCCCCACATGGACCTCCTGGAGTCGGGCCTCTCTGCTTACCTCTTCTCTGTAGGCAGATGCCAGCCTAGTTCTACCACCAGCAGACAAATCAAGAGCTTTCCTTTAGTTAAATACCTCCCTAATGAAAGAAGGCAAAGGAATCATGGACTGCTTCCCTGCGTGGCTTCTCCACAAACTTGGTTTCTCACTTCTGAAATGTGGGCCTTCCTGTTACCCTGGCCCACTCTTGTTCCACTTGTGCGTCTACAAAGCAGGTTTCTGAAAAAAAAAAAAAAAAAAAAAAAAAAGGATGAACAAAAAAAATGACTTCCTAGGGAAAGGCTGGAATTGGCTAAATTTTCCTGACAGTCTTCGTTCTTAATCATGCCGTTTTTTTCTTCTGGCTCAAGACACCTTTCAGAAATATATCCTTCATTTCTAAACCGTATATTTTCCCATCTCTCTTTAACATTTGCTTGATCTCACTGTCCCTCATCTGATTTGCCCCTATCTTCCTTTCTCTTAATCCTTTGCTCTCATAGTCTCCTCACCTACTTATCCATCCTGATTCCTCCCCCATTAATGCTGGGCCTCTTCCGTCCTCCTTTCAAGGGCTCATTTCTGACAGCAGTGTGGGAGCCCCAAGTTGCAAAGGAGATGCTGTTGACTGTCCCTTTTTAACTGTTGTCACCAAGGCTGTGTGTGCCAGAAACCCCAGGCGCAGGGGGCTGGGCTGTCAGGTAGGTAGAATGATCCAGAGAAGGGCCTGCCAGAAAGTGCCCCTGGATCCAAGTGGAGGAAGCCATTGCCGACACAAATATTAAACCAGGGGAAATTGCGTTGGAGTCTTTTCAAAACTGAAATGTGCATAAATGCGTGTGTTTAAAAAGCCCCCATATTTAAATCCACCATGGAATCCATCTAACTCTTAGTTTGGGAGCAACTTATTATAAGGAAAGGGAATCAGAATTCTAACTCAAAACAAAAGGAGGTAGAATCAAATTCCGTAAAATCTTCACATTCTTCTCAGGTATTAAATTACTATGTAATACCTGTGCTGTTAAATACATAGTGTGCTGGTGACCAACTACGTCAGCCTCTCTGATGAGATTAAAGTTAGCATGACCAACATGCTGCTGATTTTCTTTAACCTAACATTTATCAAGCCCACATAATGCAAACGTTCTATGGAGTTTATTCAGCCATCGCATGTGAGCAGCCATTTCAAAGTTTGTGGCTCTGGATCCCATACTCACATCATATAATGTTTTGTTCATATGAACATAAGGTGCTCTCAAAGAAAACTGAACACAGTTTGAAGGCTGTAGTTTTTGAGCATGTGTGTGTGTAGGGCGTGTATGTTGTGTGTGTGTGGTGTGTGTGTGTGCGTGCTTCACCTCTTCCTTCAAGGTCGTGCTGTGTCCATCACTGAGGACACTATGTCTGCTCTTTGACACTCTCTGCAGAGTGGACAGGACGCTAGGTGAGAAGGGACCTCAAACGCCTCTACTCCCCAAATGGATTAAGATTTCCTCGGGGTGGAGGGGATGATGGGAAAACTTTTAACATGTGGATTCTGTTTAAAAGATGAAATAACTTGCATCAGTGTTCACCACCATTTCTCATGGAAGAAACTATTCCAGTAGGAAAGAAAAATGAGCCGATTGTGTGGCAGGCATCAAGCCAGGTACCTTCACAAATGTTGATTTATTGAAACTTCACAACAACCCAGTGGCCGTGTAATTGTCCCCATTTTTTCACTGTGGAGGAGACTGGGGCTCATGAAGGCCAAGGTCACACAGATAATATATGACAGAGTCCAAGCTGCCCTGGACTGCAATCCCACCCTCTCTTCCATTGTACACTCCTCTCTGAATATGAACTTGCCTCAGTTTCTCCTCTAATAAACCAAATTGGTCTTGTGGATGAAAGTGATCCGTATGATTGCCTGAATTTCTACTTGAATCTTTTCTATAATTGAGAAACCCCGAAGTATTGATATAACTCCAGAAGTCTCAGTGCAATCATTTTGTTTTCTAAGGTCCAGGGAAAGTTACTTTAAAACACATGGCAACTTTCAAGAAACCTGCCTTTAAAAAAAAAAAAAAAAAAAAGGTGGAGATTTGAATTCTCGGCGTGTTCTGTTATAGGGGCAGCTGAAACTTGCAGTAGCAATAAAACGTGGTTCCTGAGAGTACCTTTTACATTGCGATTGAAACCGTCTGCTTTCCTTCAGGTTCATCGCTTTCCATTCTCTAGCAACTGAAATGAAGTTTCACTCCGAACTTCTTCCATTGTTACATCTTGATGGATTGGCTTAAGGTTCAACAGTCTAATGGCAATTCTTGCAGATCTGTACTCCCCGAGGGAGTCGTTGGCTTAAATGCTGGGGTACTTTCTGAGCAAGTTTGTGGTTTCACTCCCCCCCCCCCCCCCCCCGCCGCTGTGGTTGTTTATTTATTTGTTTTTTAAACATCTTTATTGAAGTGTAATTGCTTTACAATGGTGTGTTAGTTTCTGCTGTATAACAAAGAAGTGAATCAGCTATACATATACATATATCCCCATATCTCCTCCTTCTTGCATCTCCCTCCCACCCTCCCTATCCCACCCCTCTAGGTGGTCACAAAGCACCAAGCTGATCTCCCTGTGCTATGTGGCTGCTTCCCACTAGCTATCTATTCTACATTTGGTAGTGTATATATGTCCATGACACTCTCTCACTTCAACTCAGCTTACCCTTCCCCCTCCCCGTGCCCCCAAGTCTATTCTCTACGTCTGCGTCTTTATTCCTGTCCTGCCCCTAGGTTCTTCATAACCATTTTTTAAATTTATTTGTTTTAAATTAAAGACCTGCTGCACAATTTCTGCTGACAATGATGACACCTCTATACGTGGGATGATAGGAAAAAATGTTTTCTATCAAGTTAGATTTCTTTGCATGTCAAGGCGCCATGATTGGTACAAGCAGAGCCATCTCTCCTTCAAAGGAGCCCAGTTCCTGTTTGTCCTCCTCCATCTCTATGGCCTTCCACCCCTACCCCCAAAGCAAACCGTCTCCATCATGCGTTCATTTCTTTTTGGCCTATTTGCACCTCCCCCCCAAACAACAACCACCAAAGAAAAAGGCAGGTAGCTGATGAAATACTAAAATAAGTGTTGAGAAGGGTGTCTGTCCCATGGCTCCCTGAGTAACACAAGGACATCTCAGAGGGGACCTCCTGAGACAGAGCCCGGTTTTCTGCCCAAGAGTGCAGCACGAATTGTGTGAATTTTAAACCAATCGCCAAGGAGGTAGGCGGCCTGGCAGGGAATAAAGAGATGATGCTGAGTGGTAGAGCCTCAGCTGCCTTGCCCATCACAGCCTGAGAAAGTCACCTGAATGTACCTCCACACACCAGAGGTCCCAACCCAGCTGCCACGCCTGGGACACGTGTGGACCTCAGTCAAGGCCCAGGTTGTCACAACCACCGGAATCCCTTCTTAGCACTTTTATAGATCTCTGACCAAAAGAAAACAGAACAAAACAAAAAAAGAGGGGGAGTTATTTTTCACTGCCGGTCCCCCTTCCTAATTCAGTAAGAACGGATTTATTTCAGGTTTTGTAGCTCTGCCTCAGCCTTTTCTTTGCAGTTGCCTTCCCCAGCCACCCGGTTATACGGCCTGTTTGTGACTCACAGACACTTGCGTGCACGTGTCACCAAAAAGAGCTTCCGCCAGGTGTGCATGGACTTGACCTCCCCAGGCCCAGGCACCTGATCTGCGGTAGATGCATGTGTGCCTTTCCGTCCCATAACCCGCGCCCTGGCCGTGCAGGTTTGGCTCCGCTGCAAATATGGCCGGGCAGCCCGAGCCGGAAGCAGTGTCTGGCCTTCAGGTGTGCTTCTGTCTGTAACTAATTGCCCTGCATCCTGTGCACCTCGTTTGCAGACAGTCAGCGGCTGGGTGATCCACGACTGTATGACGTACAGCCATTGGAGAATCACCTCATCTTCTTGGTTAACAGGAAGGAAGCCTGTTAAAACCCCACGTAAACACTGAATTTTCTTAGTGGGCGCTTTAATTGTCACCGGTTACTGATGCCCACACACCTCAGAACCAGAACTGTGGAGGATCCGGCCGCGAGTAAACGATTCGGTTCCAGTTGCTAAACTCCCAGGATGAATTGTGCAGAAGATTATCAGAGTGGAAAGGGTGTGATGGGGCCGGATCATTAATATAACTAAGTGATTACAGACCCTTTCGCAGGAGAAAATCAGACAGGAACCGGCCATTGAAATAGAAAATAGAATCATGGAGGAGACTGGCATGAGATCTGTGCCTTGTAGCTAAGAATAGCAAGGTTAATTACAGAAGGGAGGGACAGAAATGGGAAAGTAGCAATCGCACCCAGCAGAAGTTGCTGCAGCGTTAGTTCTAAAATAATTAGTGACAAGGTTGATGGTGGAGTCGTCAAAACATTAACCCTTGAGGGCGGGAGGTGGCAGAGGAAAAAGGAGAGATGAGAGACACAGGTAGGTCACTGGTGGCTTCAATTCACGTTTTCCTTGTCCTGCCATGATGGATGATACCTACTTAATGCCCTGAGCCACGTTCTAAGTCTTTAATTCTATTTGTCAGTATACGACTAAAGCTCCTTAAATTTAAAATGTGTGACGTTCAAACACACTCATGCAACTCTATCTCCTTTTGACTCTCTGACAAGCATTAAATGCTATAATAAAAAGCAGAGTCTTTATTTCAAACAAATAAGTAAATACATCTCATAGCAAAAGTCTAAACAAACTCTAGTTAAGGAATTTTCTAGCCATTATGAGTCTACCATATATAATAGTGCCCCAGGCAAAATTGTGTGAAACTCCTTAAGGAAATAATATAATATTTTTTTTAAACATACGTTAAAGTTAACATGAGACTATCTAAAACAAGCTCATAACAAGGCTGACCTTTACTCAAAATACATTTTCTAAACATCTAGTATTTTTTTCCCTTAGGATAATTCTAAGCCAAAGTTTATCATCTTTACCAGAATGATACCCTTTCTGTTCAGCTTTCGCTTTAGTTGTAGCTGATTGCATAGGCAGAAAAAGTTTGGCTCAAGCATTAAGATTAGCAATGAGGAATAAAATATTAAACACTAATGAATTTCTAAAGGAACTTTGTCATCCTCTTCTTAATGTTTCTCACATCAATTTTTGTGAGAATGTGTTCATTTGCTTTTCTGGAAAATAGAAATGAGGGCTATTTTAGCCTGTGGGCATGTGTCATCCTTGTGATAAGCCTCAGAATTCCATCAATGCTCTCTTTATTGTTACTGTGATTAGTATCATCAGAGCTATTAATAAGCATCACTTGAGTGTCTGCTACATAACAGACATGTGCTAGAGTATTTACATGCTTGGATTATAACTTGTCACTAAATAGGTGGATACTATCCTTGTTTGAAGGAGGAGAGAACAATGGCTAAAGGAGCTTCAGTATTTCACTGAAAGGTATACAATATCCATTGATAAGCAGCAAAACTAGGATTCAAATGTAGAAATCCATAGTTTTCCCAAAATACCTTGTTACTTCTTATTTAAAATTTTCTTAATTATTATTATGAATTCCAACTTCCTTACTACCATTAGCATTAAATAACTGCATTTATTTTTAGTATTCAGAATGGAGTTACTCATCACAATATTTTCCATATTTTTTACCCTGAAGCCCAGTTTACAGAAGCTGCCCAATTTATATGCATTCTTCAGTGAGGTAAGCCTGTAGCAACCCCTAACCTCAGGGCAAACATTTTCTAGAGATAGTGGGAGTGGGATGGAAAATTCTTATTAAGAAATACAATGAGGGGTTGCAAATTGTCCCCCAGGTCACCCCAATTCTCCTTCCCTTATTTAGAAAGCAATTGATATATAAGACCAAGAAAGGCATAGTATGTATATATATATTATTTTTTGGATGCACAGTTCTTTTTGGTTGTTGAAGCATAGTTGATTTACAATATTAAATTAGTTTCAGGTCTACAGTATAGCAGTTCAGTATTTTTACAGGTTATATTCCATTAAATTATTACAAGATAATGGCTATAATTTCCTGTGCTATACAATATATCCTTCTTGCTTATCTATTTTATGCATAGTACTTGCTAGTTTGTATCTCCTAATCCATACCCCTATCTTGCCCCTCCTCACTCTCTCCCCCACTGGTAACCACTAGTTTGTTTTCTATTTCTATGAGTCTGTTTCTGTTTTGCTCTATACATTTGTTTTATTTTTTAGATACCACATATAAGTGATTTCCTCTTTGATTTCTTCATTAATCCATTGTTTTTTAGTAGCATGTTTAGTCTGCAAATGTTTGTTCTTTCCCTCTTTTTTTTCTGTAATTGATTTCAGGTTTCATACCATTGTGGTCAAAAAAAAAAAAGGTTGATATAGTTTCCATCCTCTCAAATTTGTTGAGACTTGTTTTGTGGCCTAGCATATGATTTATCCTGGAGAATGTTCCATGTGCACTTGAAAAGAGTGTGTACATAGTATACATTTTTGCTCTTGGAGAGTATCTGAACCAGGTCAAGGAGTCTACAACAGACTGCATTAGTTTACTTGTTTTGTGGGACATCCTTTGTCTGTCTGCTGTCACTTCCATTCCCTGCCCTTTGCACTGCTCTGCTCTGTTCCAGATCCTAGGGAACCAAACTTGTCACACTCCATGGCCTCCTGGCTCCTGTTCAGGATGACCCATGGGAAGCTCTGGAGGAGGATTAGAGAGAGGAGGTGGTGAGAAGACAGGGTCTTTCTCTACTTACAGTGGCTGCACCTCCTCTGTGATTCTGGTTCATGTTGGGCTGTCCTATTTCCCACCCATCAGTCCCCACATGAGTCCAGCGTCCATTGGAAGGCTCCAGCAGGGGGCTTTGGCCAGCCTTGTCTCAGCATGTGCAGAACCCGGGGTGAGGATACAAAAGGAGGCCCACAAATATGTCCAATATTTAAACGTTATAAATCAAATACGACTCAAAGTATTTCCCTTTTTCTTTTTCTTTTGTGGCAAATACAACTTCATAATGACAAATTTAAAAATAAAGTCACTTGCTTGGGAATCCACAAGATAAATATCCCTTTTCTCTTGCTCATTGGGGCGGGGGCTTTACTTCCCACACAGAAAGCTGTGTGTCCTTCCTCTTCCCCACATCTAGGAGCCATGAGAATCCTGTGAGTGGGGATGCCAGGCATTTTGCTTTACTCCAGCCAGTCCAAGCCAGGAGTTCTCTGCCCACAGGTGTCCCCTAATCCCCCAGTCTAGTTGGTGTTGAGGCTTTAAGTTCCTCAGAGGAACCTGGAGCTGGAAGGCCAGGTTCAAGTTCAGAACTCTCAGGCCTCGGGCTTGCTACCCACCCTCTTCCCTTCTTCTCTTGGCTCCTGTCCACACTGTAAGGAGCTTTAAGTGCACCTACATGGACACTGCAGACCCCAGCCAAACTCTGTCCACCACTACCACCCACTCCTCTCTTGAAAATAACTGCCTCCTCTTGTCCACCTCTTGGCTCCAGGGATCTGTGCTGTCCGAGAGACAACAGACCCAGATAAAAGGCCTCTTCAGGCCCTGGAGACAAGCTTTGTCCTTTTGGGTGGGAAGATCAGGACTTGTTTACCTTGAACATGGTCTAGAAGGGGGCAGGGCATGAGATCTAGGAATGTATGTCCTCTTGACTTAGAGGTATTTTTTCTCTCTGGAAGGAAAGTTCTTCCCAGCCAGGAAGGAACATGGCTGGGGAGGAACAGAGAGAGGCCTTCCAAAGTTAAGAGCCCAGAGCAGCTTCCACCTTGCCCAGTTCTAAGGCTTTGAGGAATCCCCCGAGGATGGTGGTGATGGCATCTTTCCACTAATGTCACATCTGGGTTACATCACTGTCCTCTGTTTTTCTCCTTAACTCTTCTCTCCCCTGTTTAACCAATCTCCTGCATTAAATTCCCTCTACTTGAAATACCTAGAAAGTTTTCTGTTTTCCTGACTGCACTCTGATTGATATAGTTCACTGAAAAGCTTTTTAAAAAGCGTTAGATTGCAGTGATCTTTTCTGTGTGCAGTTGGTCATTCTGTGCATTTATCAGAACTAAAGAAAACAGGCCCCATTACAGAGATAGATTCAGAGGTATAAAATGTTTTCTGAAAATTGAAACCTTTTCCTAACATATGCACATTTCATAAGTCATATTTCAAAAGGCTTTATATATTTAGCTGTACCTAAATTTGCATGTGGAGTTACAAGGTAAATAGGACAGATGGAGAAAAATAGAAGGGGAATATTTCAACATGCCAGGCAGAGGGGCAGGAAAGTGATAGTGATTCAACTAAATGCTGCCTCTTACCTAATATAGAGTCTTTGTTGGTGAGCTGCAGCCTTTGGGTTCTCTGCAATCCGCTCTGACACTTCCCACGTTGGATCTCTTTCACGTGTCATTCTACTAGGGCAGTGCACTGCTAGCTCTTAAAATAAGAGTTACACATATGGTACTTATATAATGGAGAGAAAACCTGTGCAGTGGGCCTGGATATGTTCACATTTGTTCTCTTGATAACGCTTCAGGAGAGATGCTGCCTGGGTTATATAATTATTCAGTTCCTAGGTTTGTTGTTCTTTGTTTTTTCCTGGAAGGCACAAGAATTTGACATATATCTGACTTCTGACCTTTGTTCCTTTTTACTAAAGATTAAGATTTTTTATTTTTAAAAATCCTAATTTGGGTGCTAAAACTTCTATTCTGTATTCTATATCACCTTGTCCAAATCATCACTGGAAACATAATTACTGGGAAAAATCAAGGATCTGTTTTTCATGTGCTGTTGCTCCTGCTTCTGTGCCTTGGCTTGTAAACCTCTCTCACTGCAGCAAGCCTGCTCTGTCTGACCTGGCAGACACTGCCAAGCTTTTACAATAGAGGGAAAAGCAAAGAAATCAACTTGACTGCTTGATGTTACTAAAAACTACAGCCAATTTTCAATTATCCATGTCAGAAGATGCAAGGACCTTTGGAATCAAGATCCAATCTATAAATAACAAACAACAACAGAAACGAAACAACAGAGCTGCGTGTGATCAAGAGTTGCAGACATTTCCCGTATTTTTTAGTCAGGATTTCTGAAGTAGTCATCATAGCCTCACGGTTGAGAAACAGATCAAGCCTTGCTTGGGTCAGGATTGTGGCGGTACAGCTGGATTGAGGAACTTGGCCTTCGTTTTTTGGTAACTGGTCATCCTGCTCCTCCACCATCTCCAAACTGACCTTCCCCTCCTGGACACACAGGAAGATCAGAGGGAGAGCCTGAGGCTTCTCACCAGAGGGCTGGGCGATTTAGAATATGGAGGGGAGATTGGGGAGGCTGCTCCCAAGGCTGAGAGAGGCCATACCACCTGGGAAGAATAATGTTCAACCCCTTAAACCACCCAGCAAAGAGAGGAGAGAGAGGTGACTGCAGGCATCACTGGTTCCTCTCCCATCCTGGGAGAAGATGCTCCCTCATGCAAACACCAGGGCAGGGAACAGAGTTCCCTAACACTTGCACCTGAACTATTAATAATGTGCAATATTCTACCTTCATGGTTGACAGTACTAGACCATTCTTAATGGAGTCAAAGAAGGAAAGTCAATAACCTGTAAAGCATATAATCAACTGCCAAGCCATGAAGCACTGATTGTTCATGTTTATTGCCTCCGGTTGTCTGTTCTGTTCCAAATGTTAACACAGCCCTCACTCACATGGGAAGGCTAGACTAGGATGTGTCTGTGAGTCAGGAGATCACGTGACCATCTTGGAGGAAATCTGAGAAGAGGTTTCCCATTTGATGAAGTAGTAGCATCATGTTTGCATATGGAGAGTGTTAGTGATGTCTTCCAGCTAGTCTGAGTAGTTGTGTTACCCTCATTGCTTCTGTTGGCATTTAAGCTAAACAATAAATTGTGCTTTGTTGGTGACTCCCGCCAAATGAGGAACTTTCTGTCAAAATATTCATGTTACCTAAGTTGATGAATGTCCAAAGTGAGATGGGTTTTATTGTTGTTAATAGCTGTAATGAGTACAATCGACAGAATTGCACTACAAATTTCAAGGTATTAAGTGGACTCATGAAGATTAATCAAGTTAAATAACCAACAGAGATGGTTATTTCTTATAATAATAAGCTACAAACAAGAGACTCAGCAGTGTTTCCAATCTCATCATTATTTACTTATTTTATTTTTGCTTGCTTACCCCACTTCTCCCATCTCCCAAATGCAAGTTTTGGGACATGGCAATATTTTTCAAGCATTAATAGGACTTGATGCCTTCCTTAAAAATAATCCAAGCCCTCAACATGTCAGAGAATTATGAGACAGAGAATCTTTCAGCTCAAGTAGCATTCCAGCACAGGAGGTGATGAAAACCTTATTATCTGAAAATTACGCCCTATAAAGTGAATGGTCATGTTCTCACTTGAATTCTTCAGAAACAGATGGCCACTCTCATAGTAATAAAAATAATTCTCCTTACTTACCAAGCTTTAATTTCAAAATGTATTCACTGGAATCATGTGGTGTTATCCTCGTACCTGTCCTATGGGGGAGATGAGACCAAGACATGATACTTGATGGCACCCTCAGCAGAAAAGTCTGAACCCACCTTGGGACTTGTCATCACTTTCACGGGACCTCATGGCTCATTAGACTCTATGCTAGGATTATGATTGACCCATTCATAGACATTCTTTGTGAAAATTTGCAGCTGCCTTTTAAAAAGATGTTCAGAGGATATCAAGTGCATGTCCACAGGGTAAAATCGGGGTTTCATTATATCATAGGCTTAGATTATGGTCTTGCCACGTTGAAACAGCATTTGACCCAACTCCCATCTTTCTTAGACCTTCACTCAGGGGTAAACGCAGACTGATTGATGCACAGCCAAATAAACCATGGAAGCTGCACGTTTGGTCGGCAACGCTTGGTACTTTGAGTCTTGTGGTGATGACAGTGGAGGTCATGGTTGTTTCCAGTGGAGGTTGTTCATCAACATCTGAACTTGTCAGAACCGATATATTCCACCCCAATAAATACAAAGGAAGTTTTACTCTGTAAATTCCTTTCTGCTTTTTATTAGTAAAAGTACTGTAGACCACTTAGGAAAGCTTACGGAAACCGCTACGTCAAGAAAACCTGGCTTGAGGATGCTTTTTGAGGTTAAGCTACTTAGAGTATGTTCATTTCCTATCACTAGGGAGTGAGGAAGGCAAAGGAGAAACTCTGAAGTTTTCCCCGTCAGCAGTCAGGTGGCTAAAGCTGGTGTGGAGTAGGGGAGGATGTTGGTTTTGGCCTTAAATGAGAGGAGAACAAAACAGTTCCAAAAGATGGTTCATGAAGTGTTCAAGATGAACTCAGACAGAAGGGCACCAGCTGGTACTTAGGAGAAGGAGCCAGGCGAAGGAACGTGAAAGGTACTTTGAGTTGTCTTGAAATAGATATTTTAGTTCTGTTTGTTTATGATGCTGTTTTTATTTTTAATTTTTTATAAATTTATTTATTTATTTATTTTTGGCTGCTTTGTGTCTTCGTTGCTGTGCACGGGCTTTCCCCAGCCGCAGCGAGCAGGGGCTGCTCTTCGTCGCAGTGTGCGAGCTTCTCATTGCAGTGGCTTCTCTTGTTGCGGAGCACGGGCTCTAGGCGCGCAGGCTTCAGTAGTTGCGGCACGCAGGCTCAGTAGTTGTGGCTCGCGGGCTCTAGAGCGCCTGCTCAGTAGTTGTGGCGCACGGGCTTAGTTGCTCCGTGGCATGTGGGATCTTCCCAGACCAGGGATCGAACCCGTGTCCCCTTCATTGGCAGGCAGATTCTTAACCACTGTGCCACCAGGGAAGTCCCTATGATGCTGTTTTTAATAAGAAAGATACATTCAAATAAATTTCTGTCAAATTACTTTTTTAACATCTATCCTTTCTGCCGTTAGTTTTGGCCTTCCACAGAGAGAGCTCATGGTTTGAATCCCTGTTCTTCCACGTACTAAGTGTGTTCACTTTTGTTACTTGGCCTCTGGGAGTTTATATGAGTTCAGGCCACTCGGGAGTTACTGTGAGTCACATGGAACCATACACTAGGCAGTCCATGGCACTCGTTAAAAAAAAATGGCATGGAAGGCTTTTTATTGAAATAGAGGAGAAAGACAGTTGCAACAGGGCAACGAGATTGATTCAACTCTGCTGAAACAAAAGGCGAGAGGATTATTAAACACTGGAATCAGCGACTGGAAAAGCACTGGGGGTTGATGGGGAAGGTTAGTGACCCGCAGAGATTGGGAGGGGCACCACCTTCCTGACAGTTCCATTTCAAAGGGGTGGCTCCCAGGTCCTTGAGAAAGACATTCCTGGGGGGCAGAAGATTTGCATCTCCAAGGGGCAGAGAAAGAGTTACAATTCTAAGTTTCCTAAAGTGAATGCTCTAAGAAAAGGGAGGTGGGGCCTGCAGTCAGAGGAAGCCTGTCTGACATTTAGTCCAGTAGGGGATGGGAAGTCCTTGGTCACCCTTCTCACTAGGTGTGTCCTCACACTCAGCATTTTTCCATCTCACAAAGTTTTGGCCTTTATTCACTTCCTCTCACATCATCTGATATCTGATCCTTTTGCAGTCCATTTCTTCTTAAGCTTTTCTTGTTTTGTTTTTTTTGTTGTTGTTGTTTTTGTTTTTTGTTTTGTTTTGTTTTGTTGTGCTGATATTCATTCTAGGTCTTCTCTCCTACACAATAAAAGACATTATTTTAAAAATGACCCATATAACTGACCTATCTCTAGAGGACCTTTTGTTTAATGGGAGGTCTGGGAAAAGCAGCTTTTAGTTTTTGAGTTTGGGGGTTGGTTTAGTTGTATACTAGGACCCCATCAGTAACTTGATTATAATCTCCTATGAATCCTGATTCTTCTTTGAAGGACATTTTCCTTGACCGCAGCACACTTTCCTCAATCTGTAATTGCTCTCAAGGCTCAGGCTCTGTTATGACCTCACTGTAGACTTTTATCTTTTATCTGCTTTGACATTCATTTCTGGTTTTTTTTCTTCTTTCAATAATATTCTTCTAAGCAAAAATTTTAAACAAATCATAAGTTTAAAGAAAAGGAGTTCATACACTTATTTTCTAATTTCCAAGTTGAACCGCATATTTACCACTCTTTATAACTGAATGGCAAAGCAAGTCAGACTTTTTAATCCTTGAGTTATTAATGTTGTAGGTTTTCTCCTCAAAATTATATTGAGTGCATAATTAGATCATGATGGAAAACCCCATTTGTTTTCTCAAGGCTTTGAATCAAAACAAAAATATAACATCCACATGGCTTGAACATATTCAATAAGTTCAATCCCCTGATTTTAGGATTTCAAAGACTTGTTTAAAGAAAATTTAAATGTTCTCTCTTCTCCTCTCTGGGACAATGTGTTTCTTAGACTCTTTTCCTACTAGCAGTAGGAGTATAGTGAAAATACAGCTACTGGATCTTTAAATGAAATTAGATATCTTAGATGCTGCAACTGTCTTCCTTATGTTTTAACTACAGATCTTCCTTGACTTACAGTGGGGTTATGTCCTGATAAACCCATCATACGTTGAAAATATTGTAAGTCGAAAATGCACTTAATACACCTAACCTACTGACCATTATAGCTTAGCCTAGCCTACCTTAAAGGTGCTCAGACACTTACATCAGCCTACGGTTGGGCGAAATCATCTAACACAAAGCCTGTTTTATAATAAGCTGTTGAATATCTCATGCAATTTATGGAATACTGTACTGGAAGTGAAAAACAGAATGGCTGTCTGGGTACAGAATCGTTGTCAGTCTATAGGTTGTTCACGATCGTGATCTTGGGGCTGACTGGGAGCTGTGGATCACTGCCCCTGCCCAGCATCATGAGGGACCATGTATCACTAGGCCGGGAAAAGACCAAAATTCAAAATTTCAAGTAGGGTTTCTACTGACTGCTGTCACTTTCACACCATCATAAAGTTTAAAAAGTGTAAATTGAACCATCATAAGTCAGGGACCAGCTGTCTATTGATTTGAACTCATTAAACTCAAGTGAACGTTATCTTTTGCTTCTTTGGTAGCTATATTTTGTCAGTCTTTGTATGTCAAAGCTTTGGAGGGGTAATACTTCTTTATTTTTCTCAGTTTATCTGCCTCTAGAATAAGGGTAGCACTTTCTATCAGCATTGTCAGTTTTGGAGGCATGTACTAGTCTATTCTCTAAAATGGTGTAGTTAATAGAATATTTTGGTGTCCAAATCTGTTGTGTACCATACATGAATCTGTAATTTTCCAATATTTAAGAGGAAGTACAGAGTCATATAAGAGCACAGGCTGAGGAGTTCTGTGAGTCTGGATCTGAATCTTAACATGACTCATTACATTTTATTGGACTTTGAATGTGTTGCTTAATCTGTCTGATCCTCACTTTCCTCATCTGTATATGGTAATAATAATAAGTGATAATATTTCCTGGAAGGACTATCATAAAGTCTAGAAATAATGCAGCTAAAACACTTAGCACAGTGCCTAGCACATAGTAGCCACTCAAAACAAAGCAAAATCAAACAAACAACAACCAAAAAAAAAAACAGGACCTTTAATGGTCATCGAATGTACAATTTTCCTCAATTATACTTATCCTAAATATATTTCCTCCTAAGACAAAGGAACATCTTTCAATCTTTCTCTGATTATTAATTTCAAGATATTCACATTGTGACAGCTGCACAATCTACTTTTCTGGTTAATAGAGATGGCTGATTGATAGAGGATGAATTACTTCTCTGTTTGAATTATCAGGTCATCTTTTGTTTTTCTTGTTGTTGTCCTTCTGCTATAAAGGAGAGGCTCCCATGTCACTTTAATCCTCTTTCTAGAACTAAGGTTAGATTTATACTTTTCCACATGTAAGTTCCTTCACAGTTCCTCTGGGGCTCATTAAAGTCAGTGTGTCAGGGTGTGGGAGAAAGAACAGGGTGAAACCAACCATCCCACAGAGGAACCAGACCTAGGGCCATGGTCACTTTGTGGAGCTGCAGGTAAACACTCCACCTGACCACAGGCTCATGTAAGTAATCTATACCGGCTGTTTTCTTGACCACAGAGCTTTCTCGACTTTTCAAGCCCTCATATGGTCTGTTATCCTTGATTCTAAATACATGTTGGTTTTGGACTGGGGATTAGTAAATCCCCAGTGAATTTTCTTTTATACCATAGAAATCAAGAGTGTGTCTTTGAGTCATCCAGCACCATCATGATATTATCTACATAAGTTCAATGATGTCTTGATGTATGGTCATCTGACATATAGTTTCTTTGTAAAAGCAAGACCAGTAACACTTATCTTTTATTTTGCTTTTATCCAAAGTCTCCAGTCTTTGTCATACATAGAATATAAGGTGCTACCTCTTCTCATTTATGGGAAAAATAAGAACATCTTCTCATTCGTGGCTCAGTAACAAATAGAGGAGTGGACTGGAGATAGAGCTGCTTCTGGAGGCTTGCATTCAGGGAGATAAGCCAGACAAATCAGTAACTAGAAACAGAGCAGTGCAAAGACAGAAAGTGTTCATTCATCCAGTGATTCACTCAGTCAATCACTCATTCATTCAGCAACTGAGAGTTTTTATTTCTTAACACAGGTCAGGCTTGATTCTACATTTATAACGATGAACAGCAACAAAGTTATAGCAAACCGAAGCTTCCTCTTTGGTCCTTTTATCTGAACGTGTGCATGACAGTGTGGAGTGAGAGTAGATAGACAATTAAACGAGCTGTGATAATACAGTGGTGCTTATCCAAGAGGATAGGGCCCAAGAACATAGGAGGCACATGGCAGACTTTGGAGATCCAGCAAGATTACCCAGAGTGTTCCACCTTATTCATTCCTACTCACCACAAGATCATAGCTTCTTACTGTAGCCTCTGTCGCATTGCAGGGCAATGCTACCCCCTCATTCTCCTTACTATGTGCTTTGTTCTTAAGGTATTGTATTGGTTATATTTGTAAAAATAACTCTTTTTTTTTTTGCCACCACCAACTTTCTTGCTTTCCCAACTGTGCTCATACTCTAGTTTCAAACTACAGTTCTAAGTCCAGCTGCATTGCATTCTCAGTAATTACTCCTTTTCATTGATGTGTATTTGATTCTAAAAATCTCTTAATGTCATTATCTTCTATAAAGTTATGATATTAAAGAGCCAATTGTATTGCAACTGATTAAAAATATAGTTAATTTTTTTATGGATTTCATAGTCACACTTGTGTTAAGTGCTGCATTTTAAACAAATCTAAAAGATATCGCCATGCTTGAGTAATCCACATTAAAAATAAGTCAGGTTAACAATATTCACTGCAGCACTATTTACAATAGCCAGGACATGGAAGCAACCTAAGTGTCCATCAACAGATGAATGGATAAAGAAGATGTAGCACATATATACAATGGAATATTACTCAGACATAAAAAGAAATGAAATTGAATTATTTGTAGTGAGGTGGATGGACCTAGAGTCTGTCATACAGAGTGAAGTAAGTCAGAAAGAGAAAAACAAATACCGTATGCTAACACATATATATGGAATCTAAAAAAAAAAAAAAAAAAAAAAGCAGGTCTGAAGAACCTAGGGGCAGGATAGAAATAAAGACGCAATGTAGAGAATGGACTTGAGGGCATGGGGAGGGGGAAGGGTAAGCTGGGATGAAGTGAGAGAGTGGCATGGACATACATACACTACCAAATGTAAAATAGATAGCTAGTAGGAAGCAGCCGCATAGCACAGGGAGATCAGCTCGGTGCTTTGTGACCACCTAGAGGGGTGGGATAGGGAGGGTGGGAGGGAGATGCTAGAGGGAGGAGATACAGGGATGTATGTATATGTATAGCTGATTCACTTTGTTATAAAGCAGAAATTAACACACCATTGTAAAACAAGTATACTCCAATAAAGATGTTAAAAAATAAATAAATAAAAATAAAATGGATTGTCAAAAAAAAATAAGTCAGGTTACAAAAAGTGAAGTATCATAATCTCTGGTTTTTGAATAATTTGAACACTGATACATTTTGAGTTCCTGCAACATCCTATTTAAACTAATAGTCAAAGAGAGCTTACACTGTAACCACATCTCCTGGATGGCTCTTCTTCAGCTTTCCCTGAC
Organism: Eubalaena glacialis; assembly: GCF_028564815.1. NCBI lineage: Eukaryota > Metazoa > Chordata > Mammalia > Artiodactyla > Balaenidae > Eubalaena > Eubalaena glacialis. Next base: position 93,084,585 of record NC_083727.1, read on the forward strand.
ACTTTTGGAAATTCTCTGCTTGACCTGGGTCTGCCTTTATTTGCTGAAGCAAGTAGGAACTTTTTTCCTCAAAAGAAAGAACACTCCCAAGTTCTAGGTTCAAGATCTGTACTTAAAGATCCCAGAAGGATCGCATTCCTAGCTGTTCTAATTCACTACAATAGCCCAAGCCAACTGGTCATCCCAGTGGAAGAACTCGGGGAACTGGTCCTGCTGATGGGGGAATAATCGGGGTATGTGGCTGGCACAAATGTTACTCTCTCTTTGCTACAGAGCCCCCAGCCTCAAATACGTTGGTGAGGTGTTCATCCCAACTTACGAATTAAATTTGAAACTGAAGTGTACATTCTGGTGTCAGTATCACACTAGGAAAAATATGAAGCCACGAATCTTGACTTCCATCTGCTAGAAAGGCAGGGAGGAACAAGGTGAGAATTTTGTTTAGTGAGAAGTTTTAGATGTCTAGGATCTGCTCCAGTTTAATAATTTTAGGTGATATTGGTCATTTCCAATTCAAAGAGATCCACTAATAACATTCAGTGTGAAGGAAAGCAAATGAGACCTGGAATAAATCAAAAGCCATGACTTTGGGTCCTTGCTCTGCCCCTACTGTGTGACTTTGGGAAAGCCACCTACCTCACTTCACAAATATCGTTTATTGCTAAGTGAGGAGGCATTTAGTGGAGACGAGGAAGATATGGTTCAGAGTATATTAAATGGAGTGTAAATATTTGGATTTACTTCAGAGCTTGGCAGAGTAGTAAAATTTATTCCAATTGGTTCACAGACTGCATTTACTCTAGCACAATATATAATATTTTATCAATTAAGAGCATGATAATACATGTCTGTCTTTTATACATTGATACCAAATATAATATTTAGGTTTAACTTTGGCTCTGAGTTATGGGAAAATCCAAAACAAGAGTGATGTAAAAGATATAAAAGTTTATTCCATACTTAATATAAATATAGGCAGCTCCCTGTCATTAGGGACCCAGTTCCTTCAGACTTTTTTCTGCCATACTAAATTTGCAACTTCCACTCAGTGTCCAAGATGGCTGCTCAAGTTCCAGCCATCATGTAAACCTTCCATCTTACAAGAAAAAGGAAAAGGGAAAGAAAAGGATACTTTCCAAAGTTCCCATACTATTTTTGTTTATCTTCCATTGGCAAGAATCTAATCATATGACCTTAAAAGAAAGGATGGAAAAATTCAGTTTTTATCCTGGAGACTTATGTGCCCAGGTATTATCTTTTAACATTCTGTTACGAGGTCAAGGAGTGAACAGATATCGAATGAAGCTAGTCATCTCTACAACAATAATGATGGATAACTCCTCACACTTAATCAACATCAAGCAACAGCATGTATATTCAGGCCAAAATCTCCTTTGAATTTATTAATAACAGAGCTACTTTCTTAATTTTTTCATAGGACAACTATTTACTGGATAAAATCTATGGGCCAGGTATTCCACTGAACATAAAAAAAGAAAACAAATTCCTGATCCTTAAAAGCTATAATCTTTGAAATAAACATAAAAATAGGAGTTTCCAACAGATACTGTGATAATACAAGAGAAAATGATTTTGAATTCATGGAAGAAAAAAAAAGGTGTTGTGTTATTCTGAGATACAATCATTGTTTGCTATAGTCATGCATTAAATGGGATCCTGGAAACCTGAAAGGATGTGTATTCCTCTCAAAGTGCTTCAATTACTACAAGAGAGTGTTTCATGCATTGAGAGCCTGTAATTGAGAACTGAATATGAATCATAATCTGATTTCTCTTAGAAACATACACTTGGCATATACATATTGAATTGAATAAGATAAATAAGTAGATACTTAGAAAAAGACAGATATGATTTATATAATATTAGCTTGATCTGAACTGATTCAGTTATTTGTATAGTATTTGGTTCATTGGAATCGAGTTGATTCTGCAGTAAAGTTCTCTTCCTTGTGGAATCCTGGCATTAGGACATTGTGGTCAAAGTAGGAGGACAGGTTGCTGGATGTAACTGAATTCCCTTTCTTCTCTCTTTTCTGTTCCAACACTAACTTTGACTATGCCACACCTCTCCTCAGAAGGCAAAAATGTATGGAGAAGAATAGAAGGAGGCAAGGCTAGAGGTGGGGCGAGAGGAACGGGTTTCACCCTCCTAAAACGAGGGGAATGAAATTATAGCTCTCTAGAGATGACCGGGAACACCTTTCAACTCCTCCCCCACTTCTCACCCTCTCCCCCTCAACCTTGAGCCCAGATCTCTCTTGCTTGTACTCTTGCTTGTGAGTAAAAAAGGAGGGAGTTTCTCAGCTCAGCCACATTACTTTAAACTGTATAATTAAGTCATGATATAAGAATAAAAGACTACACTTAAAATATTTAGTGAGATCTATTTTTGACTTAATGGCTTTTTGGATTTCGCTTCTCTTTTCCTGTTGACACATTTTTGCTGTTTTGGGTTTAAATAAAAATTTAAAATATGACAAAAGGAAACGGTATAAGACATGACATGTCACATTGAAACCAAAGGAGCTTAATAATAAAGTTTTGGCCAACCCACAAACATTGTGATCCAGCGGTCACCATTTCTAAACAAAGTATGAGGTTATTATGTACTATACTGCTAATGTTTTAATGTTCTGAAAATAACGTAAAATAATGTTTTTACTTCCTTTTTGCTAGTGTCATTTAAGCTCCAGATTTAAAAGTGAATTGTCCTCATAAAATTTAGCTAATATTCTGTACTGATAAAAGAAATTAAGTAATGTTAAGAATGTGTTTTATACACACACCAAAAATCCAGCAACTTAAGTTCAGAATTTGAAGTGTCCTTATCCTCTTGACCTTATTCCTTTCAGTAATCTGTACTAAACACATGCATATGTCATAACTGCTTGCAGATGTGTTTTATACTTAAATAATTTATAGTTTTATGTTCTTGTGTAAAATGTTTATATTGTAACTTACCTAATACAAGATTTTCCATACACTGGATACTCAAGAAATATTTTGACCCTGAATTCCTTGACGGCAAAACCTATTAAGACATGATAAAGAAAAAGATTATCTAGGGTTTGTCTGGGCTGAACTATTCTTTCCCAATAAATGAATGTCTTCCAAAAAGGTATTTATAGTCATTACTTACAAAAGTAATGATACTGGAAATAGTTTGTTTTGCGATCTATTATTTTTGTCCAATCTGGACCACAGCACTCTGACCATAGTTGTCTGTCCCACATGCTGAGAAGCTGAGAACCTAGCCTGGCAGGGTTCCAAACTTTCAGAAGTCATTGTTTATTGAAAGATAAGAAGCGGCTTGAGACACATCTTCAATCTTGCTTCAGCATAAGGGGTTTGAGACAATGTGATTTCAGTATATCCCAACCAATGTGCTGAAATCTTGATTTGTTCCTGGCAATAGTTTGAATTGTTTCCAGGGAGCTGGTTTCTGTCTTCTGAGAGCACAGCAGCAAGGGGAGTGTAATAAGAAGTCAAAGCGGGGAGAAAATGGAACCATGTGTGTACTGGATGGTCCACTGCAAATGGAACCCAGGAAAACACCCAAACAGAAAAACAGCAGAACCAGTATTTCTCAATTTTTGCAGGGGACTGGAATCCTTGGCTTCGGAGTTGGATGGGAGCCTATGTTCTAGGTCTTTGGTTTTCCAGTGGTGATCAGCTGATACATGCATGATCACTCAGCTGGATAGAGGCTTCAAAGCTGCCTAGCAGTTCCACGTCATCTGGCCCTCCAGTTCTCAGCAAAGAGAATTCCCAGTCCCTCCGTATGTACTCAAACCTCTGATCTCCCTCTTACTTCTATAACTTTAGCAACTGTCTCAATCCTACTCCAGAAAGAATCTGCCAGCCGTCACAGAGAAGAATGATCTTACTTTCTCACCACAAATATGCCACCTCATCTACATTTCACCCCGTCATTCTTCTTCCCTACCTGTTTTAAATTAAGACCTTCTCAAAGGTTCCTTCTTCTCATGTGCTTTAGATTTCATTTCTGTCAGAATTTTCCTGAACTTGATGCAGTCAGTTTTTTCTCATTCCTGATTCACAGTTTCTCTCTCTATTTGATTCTTCACTTAACATTTAAACATACTTTAGTATTTCTCATTGTGAAAATAAATCTCGTACCCATATCCCCTTCTAATAATTATAAAAATACTGATAACGACACCACATATTTATTTAGCACTTAGTATATACCAGACATATTCAAAGACCTTTCCTTTTTTTTTTTTTAACATCTTTGTTAGAGTATAATTGCTTTACAATGGTGTGTTAGTTTCTGCTTTAAAACAAAGTGAATCAGTTATACATATACATATGTCCCCATATCTCTTCCCTCTTGCATCTCCCTCCCTCCCACCCTCCCTATCCCACCCCTCTAGGTGGTCACAAAGCACCGAGCTGATCTCCCTGGGCTATGCGGCTGCTTCCCACTAGCTATCTATTTTACATTTGGTAGTGTATATAAGTCCATGCCACTCTCTCACTTCGTCCCAGCTTACCCTTCCCCCTCCCCATATCCTCAAGTCCATTCTCTAGTAGGTCTGCATCTTTATTCCCGTCTTGCCCCTAGGTTCTTCTGACCTTTTTTTTTTTTTTTTTTAGATTCCATATATATGTGTTAGCGTATGGTATTTGTTTTTCTCTTTCTGACTTACTTCACTCTGTATGACAGCCTCTAGGTCCATCCACCTCACTACAAATAACTCAGTTTTGTTCCTTATTATGGCTGAGTAATATTCCATTGTATATATGTGCCACGTCTTCTTTATCCATTCATCTGTTGATGGACACTTAAGTTGCTTCCATGTCCTGGCTATTGTAAATAGAGCTGCGATGAACATTTTGGTATATGACTCTTTTTGAATTATCAAAGACCTTTCCTTGATTAACTTGTTGATGGGAGGGGCAGGGACATCTTGCCGTGCTTACTCTGGAGCCTGCTAAAGGAGCTGGAGATGGGGCCGGCAGAAGGTTGGTCTCTGCACAGAAATCTCACTCTGTCACTAAGAGTTCAGGAGAGAGCACGTGACGGCCCCATCTAAGGTTGTGGAAATGGAAAGGCCAGTGGAGTCGATACATCGTTATTAAATATACTCAAATAGGAAGGGGTAATTGATTGGTTGTGGGGGAATTACAAGGCTGACATCTAGATTTCATTCATTCATGAGAATGAGGGTGTTCTTTCAATAATAGCAAACAGAAAAAGAGGAGCTAACTAAAGAGGAAGGAGGAAGAGTTTATTTTTAGACATATTGGACTGGAAATATCTGGGGTTGGATGGCTCAGAGATAAGGAAATAGAGATTTGAAAGGTGAGCACAAATGTAACCACCCAATCTCAGGGTTGAAACTGGTTCTTTGGAGAAGTTCTTTGAGATTTCTACAAGTCGCTTCCTCCTTGCACCACCAAGGACAGCATTACTCTGTTTTTGGCTTGTTTTTTTCCACACCTTTCATTGTTAGCTACTTGATTCTCTTTTCATAGGGGGTTCTATAAAGAAGTATATCAGTTCTATTGGCATTATAAATTAAAATATGAATGCATAGCAGAGGGGTCCATTTTTGTTATTCTTTCTAGGAACTGACTACGACTAGATAAGTTACTATAATGGGTTGAGAATTTGCGTGGATAGTCATTATTGCTAATCCTTTTTAGAACCCACCAAGAGCTAAGCACTTTACATCAATTATATGTAATTTTAAGGTGACCCTATGTAGTGGATATTTTCACTTCCATCTGACAAATGAAAGATTGAAGCTTTGAGAAATTGAATAATGTATGCAAGATCACACGTCTGGAGTTATTGACTGTCTATGTTGGATGCACATTGGAATCATAAGTGGAGCCTTGACAATTCTAAAATGGCCAGGCTACACCCCAAACTGATTGCATCAAAGTCTTAGGGGATCACACTAATAGATGCGTATTTTTTAGAGCTCCCTAGGTGATAATCCTGTCCAGCCGAAGTTGAGAAATACTAGCCTGCCTCTAAAACCTAGGACCTTTTCACACCATGTGGTCTCTAAATCAAAAGTTGTTTTCACTCCACATTGAAATAGTCTTGTGATACCAAGTGGACAGTTGATTAAACTTGATAAACAGTAAATAAGTAAATGTCTTCTTGATATAAAAATGTCTTCTTCTTGTTATCTTCCTCTGCCTTCCAAGTCGTCAAAGAAATATTTTCAAAGCCTAGAAACCCCAGCAACAAGGCTACAGAGTTTTATTTGCTCTGCTGTTACAAGTTGAAGGCAACTTTATACACAGGTTACTATTATCCCTTTTGAGTGACTGTATATGGTGCTGGCTTAAACCAGAGGATATACACTCACTGAGGAATGATTTCCTCTACAAATACAGATCACAATGTAAGTCCGTTTTTAGAAGTATCTTAGAGCTTATAACACATTTCGAAGATTCCAAGTTATTAGTGAAGCTTTAGATGAACTCTTGGCCTTATTTAGCAGTGGCTTAATTTAATTTCATTTTGAATAAAATTGTTATTTCCTAAGTCTGGAGATAACAGTATATAATGAAGCATCTGCTGTGTGTGATGTACAAATGTTTGGATTCCCAAAGGACATATTTCAAAGAACCAGATTTCCCCATTATATGTGACAAACTTTCCAAGGTCTGCAAATTAGGAACATGTTTTTGCAAGATACATATTTTTGACATCTGTGGAACAGATTTTTATCTCTATTGACATCTATCTAGCATTTATTTTCTTTTTAATAGTGCTGCTTTATTTTAATATGAAATTATAAAAATCTAGCAAATAAGAGTTATTACTGTTTGAGGTATTCATATTTACCAACCATTGATATTGTTCCTTTACTCATTAACTATTTCATATCATACATGACTATTTAGCAATGTCTTTCTTGTATTGTTCAATTTTTTTTCAAAAAAGATGAATCAGAGAGATAATAATATAATAACATTTCCTCATCATAGTTTTGTGCCACTGATTTTAAGCGAGTATTAGAACTTTTAATGGTGAGCCAAGAGTTTTCAAGAGAGAACTAAAGTCCATTACGTCTCTTCTCTTGATATTTTCCTTTACATCCAAGGGGAACAATGCACAAGCTAAGTATCTGGGTCTATGAGAGATGTTTGTCAGTTTTCTGCAAATGACATTGCTGTTGATGTAGCATGTCACAGCAGCTATGGAATGAGGGAGGCTGAAGAAGTGACATTAACAGAAAGATTCTGATTGAATCCTTAATACCATAAAGTTTTCATTTAATTTAGTGAAATGATGATGCTTAAAGCCACAACACTTACTGGTTTTAATGATTCATTCCATTTGGCATTTGCATATGTGTTGGTGGAATCTATATAACCAGAACTGTACTTTTTTAAAAACAGCTTTATTAAGGTATAATTGATATACAAAGAACTGCACATACTTAATGTGTGCAATTTGATGAGTTTAAACATACACAAACACTCACTATACCATCACCACAATCAAGGTAGTAGATACATCCAACACTTTCCAAAGTTGCCTTGTGTCCCTTTCTTGTTGTTGTTTGTTGTTGTTTTTGTTTTTCATAGAACACTTAACATGAAACCTACTGTCTCAACAATTTTTTTTCTTTTTTTAATTAAAGATAGTTGATTTACAATATTATATTAGTTTCAGGTGTACAATATAGTGATTCAATATTTTTGTAGATTATACTCCATTTTAAAAAATATTCACTATATTCCCAGTGCTGTATAAATATATCCTTGTAGCTTACCTATTTTATACACAATAGTTTGTACCTCTTAACCTCCAGCCTATCTTGCCCCTCCCCCATCTCTCTCCCCAATGGCAATCACTAGATGGTTCTCTATATCTGTGAGTCTGTTTCTGTTTTGTTTTATTCATTCATTTATTTTATTTTTTAGATTCCACATATAAGTGATAACATACAGCATTTGTCTTTGTCTGATTTATTTCACTAAACATAATACCTTTCAGGTTCATCCATGTTGTAGCAAATGGCAAATTTCATTCTTTTTTATGGCTGAGTATATTCATCCATTCATCTGCTGATTGACACTTAGGTTGCTTCCATATCTTGGCTATTGTAGATAATGCTGCTATGAACATTGGGGTGCATGTATCTTTTAGAACTAGTGTTTTCATTTTCTTTGGATATATACCCAGGAGTGGAATTGCTGAATCATATGGCAACTCTATTTTTAGTTTTTTAAGAAAACTTCATACTGTTTTCCATAGAGGCTGCACCAATTTACATTCCCACCAACAGTGTACTAGGGTTCCCTTTTCTCCACATCCTCACCAACATTTATTATTTGTTGTAAAGCTATACTTTTAAATGGTGCATTTTTCTGTTTTATTTGGTGATGATTTGGACAATAAGGACAAATCATTTAATATCCTTTTTGTTTGTTTATAATAACATCTATTTATTTAAAAGCTATACACTTTTATTTCAAAAAGAATTTTTGGTGGCTTGAAAAGATATAGTATAACCACATAAATATGAGTATTAGCAAAATCGGGTCCTTCACGGCACAGGCAGGATACTGTAGTGAAAGGAGCATATGCTTCTTCATTTGCTACCTGTGCAACTTCAGACACGACTTCACTGAGTTTCATTTCCTCATTTATAAATATTGACCTTGTAACATTGCTGTGAAATTAGTGTTTAAGACAGAGGATGTGCTTGACAACTTAGTTTTCTCCTCATCTTTTAAAATGTAGTAAAATATCTTTAAATAAGTTTGTTTTGCCAAATGAAAATAATTCATGTATTTGATTAAGCTTTTAATTATGATCTATTATTAACATCTATCATTTATTGTGCACTTACTGTGTGTGAAGTTATGTACTACCTTTGTGTGAAGCCCTTTTTATCCATTATCTTATTTCACCCTCACAACAATTCATTTTTAGTCTGTAAGAACTACCGTTTTCTGAATATTACAAATAGGAAATTATTAGTGTAGCCTTTAAAGGACTGTCTTTGAAAATCACAATGGTGGTGAGCCATAATTTCTTCCCATAACAACATTCATATGTAAAGAGTTATGGATGCATCCCAAAATTATTCTGTATGTGTCTTGTATTGAATACATGTTTTATTCCATGTGAATAGCAAGGTATACACATTTATAATTCATTTATTATGGACAAATCAGTATGTGAATACAGGAAAGTATTAAAATAATTCAAATAAGAATTCGTTCATATTAAGGAATTATTTCAGTTTGTCTAAGATTGTTAAAATGTTGTGATAACTGCAATAATTCTTGATTTCTCTGTAAATGCTGAAATTAAAGTATATGGATATTGATACTGTTTTATAGTTTATAAATATTTTCCTGGAGTGCTTCATCTCAATATTCTATTTTTCATATTTTTAACAAAATCAGGTTTCTCTGCATTCTATATGTTCCATGGAGGTTTTATTATATCATGTATCTCTCATCAAAAACATTTTCTCTTTTGCTTTTTTGAAATATTTACAAAATAGTTATCTAAGATTACTTATTTTTAAATGTTAACACCCTACTCTCTGATTTATTTGCATGTTGGAAATAAGGTAAACACTGTGTTTTATTCTTAGAATTCTTGAAAATCTGCCAAATGAAAACAGTAAATAATTATATTTCACACTTTGAAAAATTCTTCACTGTAGTAATGTAAAATATTTTTTAAGTTGGAATTAAAGAATCATTAAGGTTTGAAATAAACTAGTAAAATAGACATCTTTGATAAACCTAATAAGAAGTAAGAAATATAGATAAGCAACCTTAGAAATGAACAAATGGTATTTCTTAAAACTTATGAGAACATTATAGTATACAACCAGATACTAAGACATTGGAAAATATAAATGAAAAGGATAATTTCCTGGGAAAACATAAATTTCCAAAATTAATTAATTAAAAATTAAATTAATTCAAGAAGAAGTAAATATCCTGATGAGGTCTTTAATTAGAGAGTATTCCTGATATTGTAGAATTTTAGAGCTAGGGAAGCCTTTAAAGATCATATAGTAAAGATCTCATGATGCGTGAGAATGTTGAGGTCCAAAGTTTGTGTGGCAAACTAAAAAAATTCCATTCATGAGCTCTGGAAGTTAGGAAGTCATGGGTTATTCTTGTGGGAGGGCAATTCACGGGAGATGCTTTATGGCAAGAAGAAAATATGTGAGCTGGTAGTAACGAAGTGGATGAACAGCTTAACCTTTCAAGAATTTTGACAATTGGAAAGAGAGAAAGCAACTGGATGAGAAACAAAGGAAAAAAAACAATAAAAAGGAGGTTGATTAGTTGGTTTGATGGTTGAGGATAGATATTTTAACAGATTTGTAGGCTAGGAGATTATGTATATAAACATATAGGAGCTAACTAAATGGGGAAAGTATAGAGCTGACCAAATGTAGGGTCCAGAGTAGTTACTGTGTATCAAGCTCTTTACATAGATCATGTCTTTTAACCTTTACAACAGTCCTACAAAGTAGGTGCTGTCAGGATCCTCATTTTTACAGCAGATGAAGCAGTGTGTGAACCTGCCTTTTAGCTCTATTACACCAGCTCCTGGAAGGGTGAGGGTCTGCTCTGGAAAGAAGGCAGAGGTAGATGAAGCTAAGGGTCCCAGGGAATATGAGATTAACAATACTTTTGATGGTCTGTACCTCATCAGTAATGTTGAAGGCAAGCTCATCTGATATAAGAGTAAGGGGGGAAGTTGGGGCCTGAAAAAGATGAAAAAGATTGTGAGGCTTAAGCTATTAATGAGCAAAAAATCATTGTCAAAATGTAGTGTAGTTATGTAGTTAAGGAAGTGCACAAGCTCTGGGGTCAGAGACAATGTCTTAATTGTTCCTCCTCATTCAGTAACCATGAAACATGGGCCAAGTTACTTGTGTCTCCAAACCCTCATGTGCCAAATGGGGATGGTGATCCTCTGACTACATGTTATTCTCTTTTATGCTATTAGGAAAACCTCTATCCTGCTTTATTCTTCTTTTGAGACTTCCTGGAGGATTCTTTGTATTTGGTTTGCTCCATGACTTAGAATTGGCCTGTCAAACTTAAAAAAAAAAATTTGATGGGAATTGCATTGAATATATTTATCAATTTGGAGAAGATTGACATTTACATGACACTGAACCTCCCAATTCATGTACATAATATATTTCCCATCTATTCATGTCTTGTTTTGTGTACTTTAATTAAATGTTAGAATTTTCTACATGAAGCTCCTGCACATTTTTGTTAAATGTATTTGAGGTGTTTTATAATTTTGGTTGTTATTGTGAATAGGACCTTTTCTTTCATCTGATAATCTTTCCCTAGTGATTTTGTTTTATAGGTGCAATGTCTTTTCTCAGTTTCTGAAGGACTTAATCTGTTTTGGAAGTTTTAATTTTTCTGTTACCTCTATTATCTCTCCTCCCACCTCACTTTTTTTTTCTTTGCTTGGCTTTTTTTCGCTCTTCCACGTTGGAAGATTTTTTCAATTATCTAATTATCCTTGGCTGTGTAACCATATATAAAAGCAAGGCCCTAAAAAGTGACTTGAAGCTCTCTACTAGGGTAGATGGACTTATTGAAAGGTAATCTATATGTTAATCAAGGATGAGCCAGTGTATGAAGATTTTTCGCCTTTGGGGGAGAATTTTAACCTCTGACCTGCTGGCATTTGGGGAGTAGAAGTGAGGGGGAAAGAGAGGGAGGGCCCTATGGGTTAATATATACATTTGTATCTGCCTTGTACACTTAACCACGAGACTGGTGTCTGAGTTCAGAACCCAACCCACTGAATTTTCCAAAGACTAAGCCTCCCTGTGACAGTGCTAGGCTGCATTGAGCTGGGAAGAAATAGTTTCAGCTACTCTGTATGTAGAGTTTTCAACCAACCTGGCTCTTTTTCAGTCCCATGCAAACCTGGGTCTTCCTTCCATTTCTGGCCCCTACTGTTTCCACGTGTTAAACCCTCTGAAGGTCTGCAGAGTGAATTGGCTCCATTACAGTCAGTATTTCTTCCACCACCCCCTCACCCTACAAGCACTTAGGCTGTAACTTTCTCTGCCACTCTAAGTCAGTTACACCTCCTTCCCTCAGCATCTTCTGAATTTGTCAATGCCTTGAGTTCACTCTTGTCTACTGCTTATTCTCTTTTTTTCCTGTTTAAAACTTTGGCCATTTTAACATGGTTTGGGAGGGAGAAGAGAGACAAATCTGTCATGATTAATTAGAAATTTTGTATTACATCTTCCAATGGATATTGTTCGTATATAAGGAAGTCAGTTTTGTATATTGATATCAGTGTACAGGAAATATAATATTTGTATGTTGATCTTATTTCCAGCCACTTTGTTGATTCTTCTTATTATTTCCAATTGTTTAAAAAATTGATCCTTTTGGGTTTTCTAGTAAGGAGATATATTTCTGCAATGATGAAAATATTGTCTCTTCCTTTCCTATTGCTTTTTCTTGTATTGTTTTGGTGAGGACCTCCTATACAATTTAGAATAGTAGAGGTGACGGTGGGCATGCTTTTATTCATGATGGGAATGCTGCTAATATTTCACTATTAGATATGATTTTCAATCATAAGTTTGGAGAGATCACCCTTATTAAGTAAGAATGTTCTCCTCTATTTGTAATATGTAATGAAGATATCTTAAATGATCATTGGATTTTGAATTTTATCAAATTCTTTCACATTTATTGATATGATCACATGGTTTCTTTAATCTGTTAATATAATAAATTATATTGAGGTCACTTTAAATGTTGAAATCATCCTGCGTTAGTGGGCACACTTATTTGACAGTGGTTTATTATCTTTTTTTCTGTATTTCTGGATTTGATCTTTAATTTAATACTTTCACATTTATGTAGATAAGTGAAAGTGGCTCATAGTTTTCTTGTTCATTTTGATGTCAATGTTATTCTAGCCTTGTAAAATGAATCAGATGCTTCTAATCTTTTTCTTTGGCCTGAAAATATTTTATAAAATGGGACTTATAGTACATTAAGTTTGTTAGAATTTGCCGGTAAATTTTTATGAAACTTCTGTCACTTCTGTTTTGAAGATTTCTTTTATTACCTTTTACTACCTTTCCATTTTAGCTAAGATTAAATTTTATCTCTCAGGCCAATTTTGATCATTTATGTTTTTCTTGAAGAATGTCCATCTTATGTAGATTTTCAATTTTATATATATATTACCTGCTATTCTTTTATTATACTTTTAATAACATTTTTTTATTCCTAATGTTATTTATTTTTCTTTCTCCTCCACCCTTTAAAAAATCACAATAGCCAAAGGTGTAGCTGTTTTATTAGCCTCTTGAATCAGCTTGGGTTTTATAGATCAATTTGACTGTTTTAAAATTTTTTCATTTGTAATTTCTGCTTTTGTCTTTATAAAACTCCTTCTTCTGATTTCTTTAAGTGGCCCATTTATTTTCATTTCCTCTTGTCTTCTATCTAAGGCTTTAACTATCCTGAGTACTGTCATAGCAAAATTGCACAAGTTTTGATACTGTTTTTCAGTTCTAAATAGTTTATAATTTGGATTTTAATTTCTCTTTAATTCATTAATTATTTAAAAGTTTTCCCCCCAAGAGGTACAGAATTTTAATTTTGATTTCTAAATTCATTACATTGTAGTTTGTGAAAATGTCCTGTATGTTATCAAATTACTTAAGTTTATTTTATTCTACTTTCTGTCCTAGGACTAGTTAACTGCTATAAATATTCTATTTGTATTTTAAAGAACTGCACATGTTGTTTTGTATGTATAATATTGCAAAGAAAGAAGATTAATCACTTTTACTGATTGTTATAGTATTCCATATTACTATTTTTCTCCACTTTTCTGTGACTTTCTGAGAGCTATAGGTTGTCTTTTATTGTAAACTTAGTTTGACAGTTTGTCCTTGTAGTTTTCTCAGGTTTTGTTTCATATACTTTGGAAACTTGTGATGAGTTTCATAGAAATGTGTTACTTTGGAAACTTCTTTATGGCCTCCTCCTTTTATCAGTATGAAAAGTCCTTCATCTCTTTTAATGCTCTTTTCAATATTAACATTGTGACATCTGATTTTTGCTTATTAACATTTGCTTAGTATAGCTCTTTCATCTCTTTATCCTCAGTCTTCCTGTGTCATTGTGTTTGAGGTCCCTTATAAATTCATTACTGGATTTTTTTTTTTTTTATCCAGGATAAAAGTTCTTAACTTTTAACTAGTGAATCTAAAGCATTCCCATTTATTGTAATTCCTGTAGTTTGGAATTATTCTTATTCTCATTTAATTTTTCTATGTATTATGTTTTCTAGTTGTCCTTTTGCCTACCTTTAATTGGACTGATAGATTTTTCTTAGTTCAATTTTTCTACTATTTTAAAAATATATTATTTGTTTCCACCTTTTTTTGGTTACCTTAACATTGTTAACATAAATGTTCAAACATGTTTTTCTAACATCTAGAGTTGATCAGTATCTGAAATATTCTTGCAGACCAAAAAAGAGGCTTCAACATACTTTTAAATTCCCCTGCTCCCTTGCAACTTTTATCTCTCACTTTTTAGCCCTCATTGATAGTATTTTGAATTATATATCCAAGTGGCTATATAATGAATATATATTTTTAATTTTTAATAAGCATTTATTTAGACTTAACATATTTTAATATTGATATTCATGAGACTTCTTTTGTCTCACTCCCTTCCTCTGGATTTTTTATTATTATTGGTTTTTATTGTCTAGCAATTCTTTCAGAGAGAATCTTAAGGTAGTAAACTTCAAAGTTCATTTCCATTCTAAAAATGTCTTTATTTCTGCCTCTACTTGAATAATAGTTTTGCTGGGTGTAGAATTCTGCAAAGTTATTTTCCCTTAGAATGTTGAAGATAGCCTATTGTCTTCTTATATCCTGGGCTGCTCACAAGGAATCTGACGTCAATGTGATTCTTATTCCTTTGTAAGTAATCTTTCTTTCGATTCTGACAGCTTTTAAGATTTTCTCTTTATTCTTGATGTTCACAGATTTCATCACAGTACATATTGGTGTGTGTGTGTGTGTGTGTGTGTATCTGTCTTTCAGCTAGCGGATCTTTAATGTTCTGAGAAATTTCCCCATAATATTTCTTTAAAGGCTTCCTCCTCCCCAAATTTTCTCTCTTTTTTTTCTTCCAAAAATACTTTTAAACAGATGTAGGAACCTCTGTATCATCCATATATCTTAAATCTCCTACTTTCCATGTCTTAATCTCTGCTCCTAATGGGTAGCTTTGGGCTTGGTATTCTTCATTCCTCCCTCGTCAGCTTTCTGTTTTTCAGGCATTTCTCACAGTACCTAGTCTAACACAGTTTACATATCTTTTCTTTCCAGTTATTTTATGCAACATTTTCTGTTGTCCCTATGGATTTGTGATAAAGAGTGTACGTGAAGGTTATAGGTATAAACTGTCCTCAGTTTGCCAAGTTAAATACCTTTCCAAGTTTTGTAATATTTGTCAACAACACTCTTCATACACAAGCAGGACCAAATTGGGTCTGACAGGGAAGGATGAGCCGAAGAAGTGGATGACGAGCTTGGGGAGCTAGTGAGTCTTGTGCTTGTAGTGGCAAAAGCTGTGAAGACCCAGCTATGGTGGAGTTGAGAGCAGACACACACCGGCTGAATAAAGACAGGGTGTGAGAGTGTGGAGGTCACCACAGAGGGTCCGGTGGCAGGAATAATTGAGCAAGTGACAAGACGTGAACATTGACAGAAAAGGAAAATCAGAGTTTTGAGTTTATAAGTGGAAAAGTCCCCAGTCCTGTGGGGATCCAAGGATGGATGATCTCTGTGGGTTACAGATGTGGGATTTAGGTTCTGTGGAAGAAGAATCAGAGAATCCTGAGCCCCAGACTTAGAGTGGCCACCTTCTGGAAACTGATGGGACAAATGTGAAAATAACAGACTTTATTTGAAAATTTCTATTTATAAAAGTTGTACTTTAAAAGACAGCTTAGCAAATATAACACATCAGTAGAAAAATCAGCGTGTATTTCATGAACTGCATATCTGAGTATACTGATCCTTCACATGATAATGAAGCAAAATGTAGCTCCCTCTCTCTCAGCATCATAGGGTTTTGCTGTACCCTTCGTACAAGATTAGTTTCATAACTTTAGACCTCTTTAGTCCACAGATACACCTTTCTTACGTTGAGACAGCTTAATTCCATACTTGGAGCACTTTCTAGATGTATATGAATTTCATCTGATCATAGTAGAATGCCACCACCCATAGAAATAGGTCTTACTTCTCTCATTACTGTATATTCCCCACACATGTTGTGGCCATATTATTGTCCGGAGAGACATGAATTCTCGAAATATAAATGTCAGTAACCCCAAATTATTTGTATTTTGTGTATTTCAATTTACATTAGAATTAAAGGGAGTCTCAGAAATCCCAAAGTAACAAGCATAATATAGCGAGAGCAAATTAAGTCACTGTAGTGAGACCTTGAGCATTTTACTACTTCTTACAAAATTTCAGTGCCTCTAGCACGTATCATTTAAACATTTCAACATTTTGCATTGTTTCATATAACCCTGTACTGATAGTTTATAAATCAATAAACACATAAAACTGAGAGGAGACGACCAGTTGGAAGGAAATGACAGGTGAATTAGAAAGTGTAACTAGTCCAGGGATTGAATGGAAGGGTTATCTTTGAAATTCAAATCGGGATCAGGGACCACAGATCAAGAAGGAGCAAAGTAATCAGCCTCCAGATGTTTAAACTTCAATGTGGAAAAAAGTCTGTGTCTCAAGTACAGGAGGAATCACAGTTGGTTAAAGCTCCTACATTATGGCTCAAACAGGAGTAAAGGGATGAGGAAGAAGGTGCTGGAAATCCATGACTTTCTCAGACTGAAAGTTATCAATTTCTTTATGGATTGCTTTTTTTTACTTTTTATTTTGTATTAGAGTTGATTAACAATGTTGTGATTGTTTCAGCAAAGTGATACAGTTATACATATACATGTATCTATTCTTTTTAAAATTATTTTCCCATTTGGGTTGTTACATAATATTGACCAGAGTTCCCTGTGCTGTACAGTAGGTCCTTGTTGTTTATCCATTTTTAATACAGCAGTGTGTACATGTCAGTCCCAAATTCCTATCAATTTTGTAAGAATAAACTTAAGTACCAAGTAGATTTAAGTACCACATGAAATAAGGAATCCCGTGCTGAAAAATGGTAACAGCATTTTTAGCACTACTTAAAATAATGATGATTATACTCATAATCGGTTAAGCAGTTGCCATCTGCCTAACACAGTCCTACTCAGCGTCTGTACATTATCCCTCCTCATTAAAACAACCTGGTGAGATAAACATGGTAAAGTGTTTTTTTATATGATTAAAAGAACTGAAAAGCTAAATTAACATCTGGTGAATTTCCAAAGAATAAACAAATAATTTGAATAATTTGGGTTAAATTTTTTTTTAAGATATTCTACTATAGTGGATCGGATTGGAGATGGGAGGATGGGGATTGTAGTTTTATTTCTTTGTTATGAGTTTTTAGTGATTTTTTTTGTAGCTCTATAAGTTTTGCTTTTTTTCAATTTTTGGAAACAGCAAGACTGAAACTGAGAAAGGAAGAAATTAGTTTGGTTACTGGGACTGGTTTATAAAGACTGGCATTTTAACAAGATTTACACAAAGAAAATTATACCAGTAGTGAAGTAAGTAGCAGCCTTTACCAAAATGAAGCCGCTCATCTTTGCAGACGAGTCACAAGTAACTAATGGTGGCACATTTAAGTGATTAAGTTGCACAAAGAAAAAGATCTCTGAAATCATGGCTGTGTACTGCCAGTGACTTGGTTAGCTTTTCAAAATGATTTGATTAGGATACACATTATAGTGTAATAACACAGAGCAATGTATTAAGTACTTTGAAATACGTATGCTATTTTCTTCTAGGCTATTAACCAGACCTCATTTTGTACTTTGCTCTTACACCTTGAATATCACACTTGTATAAAAAAGCATAGTAATTTTTTTCTTTTGAAAGGCTGTGGCGATATAATCTTAACATCAACAGATAATACAACAAAGCATTATTGGTTAAAAAGGAAGGATAAAGAATGTACCAAAAAGAATTATGCAAGATGTCTGTAACTTAAATTAACCCAAAGAAAGGATCATTCCCATAATTATGTTTCAAGAAAAAAATTCAAGTAAAGTAGTAATTTAAATCTCCCTTGAGTTTAAATTTACATTCAGGCTTCACCTCATAAAATGTTGAACACACAAGTGGAATTAGGACATTTTTTTCTATCATAGATAATGCACAGCATAAAGACTCCAGGGTTTCTAATTTCTGTAAATAATTACTCTGTCACAAAGCAGAGGTAGATATTTGAAGTAAAAGCAATGAGTTGGAGATTAACAACCTTCTGAAGGACACGTGATGCCCGCATATTAAGTGTGAGTCTTTTCTGTTTCCACAGAGCATCTGTACAACCACCACTGCATTTTTGCACTTTTTCTTCCTGGCTTCATTCTGTTGGGTTTTGACTGAGGCGTGGCAATCATATATGGCTGTAACTGGAAAAATTAGGACGCGGCTTATAAGGAAACGCTTTTTGTGCCTTGGATGGGGTAAGCATATTAATATTCCATTTTGTGCTCTTGTTAAAATGACCTTGAACACTTCTGTAATGAATGAAGCTGGAGAGTGTGATTATCCCCAGGCTACTTTGTCTAATTTGATATGTGGAAGTGGAAATATAGGAGGCTGATCATATTTGAACATTCTTTGAGTGTTTGGAACTTGAAAAAGGAATGAATATTAGATGATCACGTAGCTGGTCGGTTGATAATCAATAGTGCCCACGTAGTAGGAAATGAGACCTGAGGTATCTACAGGCAGGAAATCAAAGTGTTCTCTACTAATAGGTTCTGGAAACACAAAATGTCTTAAGATGTTCAGGGCTCAAAGCATGATGTTCTAGTCATGTACACTAACCATGTACTATACTCCCCACAAGAAAACTCTGAGCAGTCCATTTCAATAGAGCTATTCGCGTCACAGGAGAAAGCTGTTCAGACCATGAATGAAACCTCATGGCTAGTCCATGGGGTCCTCAAAGGAAACACAGAATTGCTGACGGGCTGAGGATGAATTAATTCTTCTTTAGGAAAAGTTTCTCTCACATTGACTTATGAAATGGACATCTGGAAGACCTATACATTTCAAAGGACCAATTCTAATGTTTAATTGGAATTAATAAATTGGTTTAATTATAATTAATTAATTAATTAGTTTAATTCACTTAAGAAACTAGTTTTAGGAAAAAAAAAACAGGATTTTGTCTTATTTGCCTTTAAGTTTCAAAAGACCTGCACTAAAAAAAACTGAGGAATTTTGGACCAAATATATAACAAATGCCTAATGTACCAGAAGACTGGAGAATAGGATGCTAGAGGGACCCTGAAAAATTACAAATAAGTGGACTTATTACCATACCCGAATAATTCATGCTGGAAAAAATAGGACCAAGAACACGAAGATTATCCATCAGTTTTCAGCTAGGGGATGTCATGTCTGCACAGGGAAATGGGAAAACCATTAAGAAGAGATTGGAGTATGTAATGTACTTAACAGTTTCTTAAAATTTTTGTCTGGATTTCATGTTATAAAGACCCTCTAAAGTTGAATCAGGAATTGATTTGGTCCAAGAACTATAGTATGCAGGGAAATGAACACTTTCCTTGAAGTATAAAGAGTAGCAATTTTCAGGAAACTTAACTACCTTATTTAACATCATTACCAAAGATGATATTGAGGAGAAGGGTGCACAGCTGGTCTCCAGGATGACAGCTAATATTAAACTACTCTGGGTAGCAAAAAAGCTAAACCAATGGTTCTAGACTGTCAGGAGGTCTGGGAGTGGGCAGAATAGTGGCATATGAGTTTCATGATGGCAAAGTGCAACATAATAATTTAGAAAATTTTTTAATCTAAATTGTATGGAATGAAGACTATTAGCTCTTCAGCTAGGACCCAGAAGAGAATTTTTTTCTAACAAACTTGGTCTGGTTAATCAAAAAAGTCAACTATATGAAAAAGGAAGAAAAGAAGGAGAAGAAGGAGGACACGAAAGGGGGAGGAAGAGACATTATATATATAATTATATACATACATATATTTACAAATATATGTGTGTACATATATATATACAGAGAGATATATACATATACACATACATATAATATCATATATATGCAGAGAGAGAGAGACCAGCATTTGTTTAAAAAAACATGATGTGTCCCTCAGAGGTGGTCTTTACAGTTCCCATCATTTAAACCTCGTGAAGGAACGTGATGTCATTTGAAGATTCCCGGAAGAGAATAAGGAAAAATGATAGGAAGAAAGAAGATGGATGGAGGGGACACAGGAAGATGATTAGATGATGGATTTTTCAACCTGAAAACACAAACATGGACTTCCTGAAAAAAAGGCATGACCGGATAAACCATTAGGTTAGACTGAACCCCATTCGCCAAACACAGGGAGTTTCCATTGAACTTGAGCAAGGTAAGCGTGATTCATAGAAACATAAACTAAAAGATGTCAGGTCGGAATTGGTGCAGGAATGCAGGCACTTGAATGCCAAGAGGGACTAAGTATTGCCTGGAGTGATACCTACCTTCTTTTTTTTCATGAAGAAAAACTGGCATAAATTCCCTGAACTTTGTTCAGGATTGTTAAAGGAGGATGAGCAGGAAGCCTAAAAATCAATTCCTTGGGCCCTTAACCCTGTTCCTACATTCTTGTTATTATAAGTAAATCATAAAGAATTAAGTGATTTATTCTTTCTATCTTATTATAAGTACAACTTGATGTGAATCAATATGAGGCCAACTGAATGTTCCATTTCTGTGATATTCCATCACACCAGAACATCCATTTTTTGCCTTTCTGATTTTAAAAATATAAATTTCCTTTATAAGAGTGTAAACCCCTAGGGAAAAAAACAATAGATATACTAAATCTCTGTTATGAGTTTCCTTTAGACCCATGTCAAATGCGGTGGTAACCTAGCAACGTCAGAGAAATGCGCTGACTTAAAAACCCAGCTGTCGTACTCATGTTTTTGTACTTGGAAGAAATTTTGTAATGGAAACATACTTTATGAAGTGATTCATCTGAAGGTAGTTCCTCCAATTTCAGCACTCCAAGTTTGTTCTGGCTTTGCTTGAGCCAGTGTGCACAGTGGTTGTAGCTGAATGTGAAGTGTGACAATGCTTTTCTTGCAGGTTTACCAGCATTAGTGGTGGCTACATCAGTAGGCTTCACCAGGACAAAAGGATATGGCACTGATCACTAGTAAGTCCGTCCACGGTGATAAGTCTTGTTTATAATTAAGTAAATCATCAAATATGCTTCATTAGTCTTGGCTGGCACTGCTGATGGCTTGCACTTTATCATTGAGTCATTAACAGTGGTATAAGTCACATTACTGAGGAATGATGTAAGTGGCTTAAATGCACAAAAGTTAGACATTAAATGCTGCAGGACTATTCAGAATTCTTGTTTCAGTCTCCCATTTCTTTGTAAGACCCGTGTCCTTAATTTCTAAAATATTTCAATATTTACTTTGCATGTTCAATCTCAGATACCTTTTTTAAAGAACTGGATAAACCTTGACATGTTTACATTTTAGAATATGATTCCGATCTGAGCTTCTGATTCACAGATGATGGTATATACTGGTAGCCACCAAATTATGTCACGTTAGTTCAAGTTTTGTTGCTATGTTAAGGTAATGCATATTGGAACCTGTAGGTCAGGGACTCAATAGACTCCACACTAGAAAATTCCTGGGCTATGGAAGAAATCAGAAGGGAGAAAAAGGGATGTGGCATCAGCCCACCCTAATCAGAGCTGGAATACTGATAACATTCTATGAGAGAATTTGTAAGTCAAGACTACATTTAATATTTCAAATGTAAAACAATGCACTTTCATATTTTACTTCATCTGCTCTTTCAAGTTGAGGAGACAGTAGAGAAATGAGGAAAGAGATGTGCATCTTATTAGAGGCTTACGTCTTAAAGGGAGATGTCCTGTTTAACTGTGCTCAGGTTTGAGATAGGAATCGTTGCTAATGAAGCCCTCCAGTGGGTACATCCAACTGGAGAGTGTGCCAAAAGACACCACTTCATCTGCCACCCAAAAGAAACCTCCAAAGAATTGCAAGAACTCCTGTCATCAGAGCACTTGCTTTTCTTATGCAATCTACAGTACGGGAGAAACTCCCTGGTAGCATATGCTGTAGAGCAGTCCTAGTACAGCGCCACTACCTTTAAGCTATCGCTTTTCCCAGTGGCATGCCTCTTTTTGCAGTCCTAGTACAGCGCCACTACCTTTAAGCTATCGCTTTTCCCAGTGGCATGCCTCTTTTTGCAGTCCTAGTACAGCGCCACTACCTTTAAGCTATCGCTTTTCCCAGTGGCATGCCTCTTTTTGCAGTCCTAGTACAGCGCCACTACCTTTAAGCTATCGCTTTTCCCAGTGGCATGCCTCTTTTTGCAGTCCTAGTACAGCGCCACTACCTTTAAGCTATCGCTTTTCCCAGTAGCATGCCTCTTTTTGAAAGGCACCATGTTGGGGACATGGAAAGAAGTAGGATTATATATGGCACAGTTCCAACTTTCAAGGAGTGTATGATTAACAATGAATGCAATACGATGAGGAATGTATCAGTTTGAAGATGAATTTACACAAAAATGCAGTAGAAATTGAGTGGCAGTCTCAGGGACACCAAACTGAAGCGTTCTATCAGACTAAGGGCTTTTTCTCCAGGTATTTTATTTTTAAAATAGGTATTAAATCGTCGACCTCAAAGTGGGAAAGTAGAATTTTACCTATCTGCTGTTATGGCCAAGGAGCAATAACTAGATGCAGACTTTGAATCCACACACATGCACGCACGCACGCACGCACTGATTTACATAGTAACATTCACCTTATTAAGTGTATATAATTCTGTGAGTTTTAACAAATGCGTAAGTCATGTAACCACCACCACAACCAATATAGAAAAGTTCTTAAAAGAGAGAGAGAACAGTTATTGTTAATTGTTGATTGTTGGTCATTTTGGAGGCAGTCTGCTGATTCTGGGGACTGAGAAATAATATGGAAAGGGTCAGAGGTCAAAGGCAAGTGTGTGAAATGGTGGGCGTGACTGCATCAAGAGGACCTCTTGACGGCCCTCTGCTCTGAGAGAATGAGTCTTTTTACCTAAGCGGTTACCATGTCTCTATCAATGCAAACCTGCATCTCCTGGTGAATCTAGTAATTGAAACAAACACAGCTGTATTTATTTTTATTCAAAAGCTTATCTTCAGTGATTTTTTTAGTAGTCTAGGAAAAAGTAAAATTAGAAGGAAAAAAAAAGCATGCAAAATGTTGATTATCCGTTCTTTGCAATGATGGCTTTTAAACCAATGTCTCCCACTATCTCAATGGCCTCAAAGAGGAACAGGTAAATGGCACATATAAGACTCTAAAAACACGCTGTTCTTGCTTCAAAGTATATTTGAAAAATTCCATAATGGATGTAAAGCAGCATTTTACAAAACTTAATCGTCACCTTTGTACTGAAAGTCAGTATAAAAATCTCACTGCAAGAGTAATTTGTCTAGAATGTTTTAACTGCCCGACAGTAAGACCTTATAATCAAAGCATCTTTTCTGTGAGAGGTATATAGTATTTCTTACTCATGAAGTGCTCTAATTTTAGCTTTTTCCCACATCTTCTGTGCTATTTTTTTTTTGAAACTACAAACCTTTGAAATATGCCAAAATTCCGAGTTATTTGTATCACACTTTAGTGGTTTAACCCTTATCACTAATTTTTGTTAGTTTTTATCTGATGTTATTTTCAGCTGCTGGCTCTCCCTTGAAGGAGGACTTCTCTACGCTTTTGTGGGACCCGCAGCTGCTGTTGTCCTGGTAAACACCGAAATCAACTTAGTTTGTTTTCTTAGCAAAGGAAAGCTACCTCGTTTCCATTAGAGCGACACTTCCGTATTGTGTAGAAATTTTAAAGTTCAATGAATCGTTGCTTAAACTTGAATGTTGACTGCTATTCAGTCCTTTATTACGCTAAAAATATTCTTATTTTGAAGGCTGAAGAATATCAAACGTGGGGGTGTGGGATTTCTCTTACAGGAATTTCACATTTGTGACAAAGTTTAAGTTTTGGTAAATTCTTCCTCATTAATGTATAGAATTTCATCATTATTATTTCAGCTTCATACTACTCTGTATGAGCTACATAGTTATTAAGATCTCTTAATAATAACTGTGGCTGATACCAAATGGCAACAAGAAAATATATGTTCGTGGGTCAAAGTTTCTTAGCCTCCGTGCTGCAGACATTTTGAGCTGGACATTTCTTTGTTGTGAGGCTGTCCTGTGTATTTATCAGCACCCTTGGCATCTACCTACTAAATACCAATAATACCCTTCAGTTGTTAACAATCAGAAAATGTCTCCAGACATTTCTCAATGTTCTCTGGGGGCAACATATCCATATGTTATGCATAAGGTTTACAAATTTTTCTTTTCTGAATCAGAAAATAATTCCTTTACATGTTTGTTTATAGGAACATGAAAATTTCCCACTACCTGCCTTTCTTTCTCTCTCTCTGAATTTATTGATTACAAATCTTTCTTGCCTAATAAATCTTTGAAAAATGTTAGAGAGAAAAGAAAAAAATCTGAATTAAATACAAAGATCCATTTCGCTGTACAATTAGATTTCTAATTGAAAAGTTACCCTTTGGTTTCTTGAACGATTCATTCAATAAATTGGAAGCTAGCGATATCTTTCTTAATAACTCTGCATGACTTTTCTTCCTTTAAAGCTTGTTCTTCCGCCTCTAAATTATAACAGAGAGCAGGAACTGTTTGTGATTCACAAGAAAAAGAAAATCTAGGCATGAGGGTTAGAAGAGCATAGGGAAAATGAAACTATTGCACACATTTTTGTCTGCTGCATTAAATTTTTATTTAATCAATTGAATTATTTCCCTAGGCTACTAGGTTAACATACCTATAACCGGAAAATGAAGAAACAAAAAGTATGTGTATAATTGAAAGATAAAAGGTCTTTGGAGTGGTGATGAATTCCCTCATGATTAAATTGTAGATTAATAGAATCCATGGAATACACTTTTTTTTTTAGTTCAAATAATAGACGTACAAAGATGAGTAACTCTTTCTCTTGATCAAATGGTATCTTGTAAGGAAGCTATGAAGAGTGACACCTAAGTCCTTACCTAACAGGTGCTTTGGATCTTCCTTACACCAGTAATTCAGTAGATTTCAGCTTTATGTTCCGTCTGCCCAAAGCATATTGGAGAAGTGGAAGTTTCTTTTTTTATTAACTGATCATCCTGCTTCATTTAAAACAGAAGTTTTGTGAACTACTAGTTTCAGTGTAAAGGCTTCACCATTTGCATTGGGGGTCGCACCAAGATTCTTTTGACCATGGAGGGTGAGGGACAGGAAGGCAAAAAGGAGAAAATATTTTTCCTTGATTATCTATCTTGGTTCCAGCATTGTACTGGATTCCTTTATCAGGAAGCACTGGTAGGTTAGAGAACCGGGGGCACTTAGAATAAAGCTGCTACATATAGACCACAGTGGGGCTTCCCTGTTGGTCCAGTGCTAAAGAATCCACCTTACAATGCAGGGGACGTGGGTTCGATCCCTGGTCAGGGAGCTAAGATTCCACATGCCGCGGGGCAACTAAGCCCGTGTGCCACAACTACTGAGCTCTCGCGCCTCAACAAGAGAGCCCGCGTGCCACAACTACAGAGCCCATGCAACCTGGAGCCTGCGTGCCACAGCTAGAGAGAGAAAACCTGCACGCGGCAACGAAAGATCCCGCATGCCTCGTGGAAGATCCCGTAAGATCCTGCATGCCGCAACTAAGACCCGACGCAGCCAAAAATAAATAAAATAAATAAATAATAAATAAATCTTTTTAAAAAAATAGACCACAGCAATCTCTACAACTTTTTACAATTTGACTTGAGAAAGACAAATATGTGTGATTTCATTTCAGCTGTTGTATGCAAAAGACCTTTTGAGTGGATGAGAGAGTCTTGGAAAATGTTGAGAAGTGTTCAATAGAGCACATTGTAAAAATTAGTGTTAGTGTACATCTTAAAGGATGCTGCTGAGTTGAATAGGCTTTCTCCTTTGTCTAGAAAAGCATGGTGCATTAAAATGCTCCCCACCTCATGGGAGAAATAGCTGCACACTGTGTAGAATTGAGGCGTTCTGTTCTCCCAGCTGGGAGCAACGACAAATCCTTAGCACCTTTGGATGCCAGGGCTCAACCTAGCCACACACTGCGAGACAAAGTCTTTTGATTCCCAGGCATAGGGTAAAACTCATTAACCAATTTATTTTATTCAAGGATGACTCAGAGAGAAGAATGCCAGCTTGGCATAGTATGGCAATTTAAAAGTTCGGCAGTTGAATGTTAATTTCCTCAGTGTTAGCTGCAAAGCATAGAAATTAAATGTGCTTAATGCACTTTAAAACATTAAAGTCACACACCTTTCCAACTCATGAGAATCCTTTAAGAGACAGACACTAACACCACTGTTAAAGTGTCCTGTTTTCCTTTACACACTTGTAAAATATTTGAGAAGTTCTTCCTATCACTACCATTGTTGAGTATATAATTCTGCCAAGGTTGTGAATGGATAAAAGTGGGTTTTCAGGAAAAATCAGGGACCTGATTCCCTTCAATATCATTGAAAGGCCAACCTTTGTTTCTATTTGACAGGTCAACATGGTGATTGGCATTTTGGTATTTAATAAACTTGTTTCAAGAGATGGGATCCTAGATAGAAAGCTGAAACACAGAGCCGGGTAAGCTGCAACTGGTGGATTTCGAAGGGTCTTTACCAGTGCGTCCCATACTCCAATCCCAGGTCACCGACTGCATTGGACTGTGCCTTGAATTTTGTTCTTGACAAACTGGTGTGTATGGTAGATTCTGCCATTCAAGTTTCCAATGGGCTATTCCTAAAGAGGTGTGACCAAAATCTGAAAATAATTAAAAAGACCATTAAGAAAATCTGGATTTGTTTGTGCATATTGCCTGTTTGTAAGATAAGAAGATTAAGTATTAAGGCTAGCCTTGAAATGCTTGTCCTTGGGTGAGGGTTTCCAAAGACCTCCTAGTTTTAGTCACAAAGGACAGGAGGGTAGATTGAACATAATTTCAGTATGGGACACAAGAGAATCAGGACAAGCAAACCTTAGGAGGGCAAAATATTACATTTTCTTTGATTCATTGTATATATCAGAAAAAATCTTCACTTGAAATAATCACTTCTGAAACACTATTCTTATCATATGTATTCATTTTTATGACATGTTCACTATAACTTGCTACAAAGAGTTACTCATAATTGTCACTTGCACATTTTAACCACTTATAAAATTTTGAAAAGCATCTCCTTTAATTTTACTGTCATTGTAATATCACCATATCTAATGACTTAATAACATTTCATGAGCAGGTTGATAGCAGCTTTTTAAGGTTATATTGTTAGCTCATATAAATTTGTAAAAACTTGAATGAAATATTAATGCCTTTGAATTTCCCTTTGTATCATTTTTTTATAAAAAGTTTATAGCTTTCTCCTTTCTGTTTGACTGTACTTTCATTCAAAACTTAACCCTTAATTGTTCTCATTTCATTAATAATTTATGTATTATTTAATAGGCATAGTATTTTATCACTGACTGGTGGGAATTTCAAGTCCTTTGTGTATTTATAATCTATGTAATGATTTATAAGACAAGATAGTCCAGGCATTTTTTTTCCTAGTAAAAGGCTAGGTTTAATGGCTTTCAGTATAAAGTTGGATATCATTCATATCAAGCATTAGAACTTGCAGTGATGAATATAAACATCATTGGAGGCTCCTTTCTGAGGGGGAATCACTTCCTATCTAGAGACTGTCTTCACTTCAGATGAATCTCTAAAGCAACTTGAAATAGGCAGACTTGAACTTGTACAGACACTGAGCTTTCTATACCATGTGAACTTGAAACTGTCACACTATTACTCATTAGTCTGACGTATGGTTAGAATTGGAGCAATAGCTACTTCAGTTATTTCTTGCATAGATTAATCATGTTAGAATAAATTGTTCATATTGGG
The DNA here is from genome assembly GCF_028564815.1 of Eubalaena glacialis. Taxonomy (NCBI): domain Eukaryota; kingdom Metazoa; phylum Chordata; class Mammalia; order Artiodactyla; family Balaenidae; genus Eubalaena; species Eubalaena glacialis. The sequence continues at coordinate 93,112,879 of NC_083727.1, forward strand.
TACTGGATATAGAAACTCAGTTCTGCCACTAGTGGTGTAGACTTGTATAATTATTGTTTTTAATTGGGGGGTGGAGTGGGTTAGTGGTTAGGATAAAGCTTTAAAATAAAAGAGAAAACCACACTGAGTATTTAGCTCTGCAGTTTCCTAGCTGTGTGTGTCTTTGGGCATGTTATTTCATCTTTCTGCAGCTCAGTCTTCTCAACTGTAAAATGGGGATAATAACTCTCGCCTCATAATAGAGTCTATGAAATACAATGTGTATAAAACTTTCATTAGAATTTCTGGCAAATAGCAAGCACTCACTCAGCAGTTGGTGGCTATTGTTATGATGGGTGAAATGAAGAAACCAAGCTGGACAGCTTGCTTGCAAAGGACCCTGAACTTCTGTCAATCAAGCATCCATCATTCCACCATTCATGACACTGAAGTCAGAAAAAGAGACGAGATTATCAGAATGAGCTTAATGCTAAGGATTTAGTAAACTCAGTCAGAGTTTTTTTCTCATTTGATTATTTTATACATAACATCCAGTTTGATTCATATAGCTCTTTGAAAGAGATAACATAGGTTTAGGAGAAATGACAACATTGTCATATTATGAATTTAGAAATTATCCATTTCAATCTACATATTAATTTTTAAACCTTTATTTCTAAAAATATCATTAGAAGTTACACCTGTTTTAATGGAAAAACTGAGTCAAACAGTTTTTGGGTTTTTTTTTTTTTTTTTTTCTGGTACAAAGGCCACTCCTGGAGAAATAGAAATGACGTTAATACAAGTTATAAAAGCAGAATGCTTGTTGCTGTCCAAAGCAGAAAAACACTATTAACAAATTAATGACTCTAGGCTTAAAATCTTTTTCTATAATAGAAAACCTTATTTTAGCTTAAAGATTGAAATTTGCTTTCTATTCCAAAGTGTGATTGAATGTCTTTTTTAGAAGATATGAGTATTTGCAGCTAATTTTTAGTTCACAGAAAAGCAGTGGGGCCAGTGATAAAGACTTCAGTGAAGAACAAATAATCAGAATTATCTAAAGAAACATGGGGCAGGAAGCTAATTGATTAACTTAACAATTGATCTCCCTAATTGTAAATATTGACCATTTCAGTTTGTTTATATATATATATATATATATATATATATATATATATAATATATATATAAAACAAGTGTTTCTTTTGAAACATTATTATTTATTTAGAATCAAATATGGTACCAAGATGTTCCTCCTCCCATTTTATCTACTTCTTCTATCTATTTCCTTTCTTCTTTTATCATCAATTATTAGAAACTGCCAAGCATATAGTTTATGCTCAATAAAGATTTATAAAGGAATGAGTGAATGAATATTTAAATAATAGTACAATAGTTTGACAAGTTTTGTAATACCCAAACTAGATTAACTTTTTCTAATACATAAAGTGTATTTACCAAGGGGGAACTTATTGCAAATATCAACACATATAAAATGATAGTTGGAAAGAATGAAAACAAGATACAATGACATGTGTCTATTTAGAACATCTCAAGTAAAATATTTTATTTTCTCTTTTTTTTTTTCTGCAACGGAACTTTCTCATCTACCGTTTTAAAGTATATATTGTGGAGACCACTGGTCTAGGCATTCTTCTGGGAGCAGTTTCACACACACCGGTCATTGGGGCATTCATGAACCAAACTGGGTAGACTATTATTACTTCTTATTTGGAAAAGTCTGGACACCTGTGGCTAGTACATATGCCCTGGGTTGAAACAGTAAAGTGAAAGGTTTAGACTCATTCTCCACCCCCATATCTAACTCTGAGAGCTTTGACTTTTCTCAGGGGATCTATGGATCAATTTACTCAATAGCTTCCAGATTTATCATCTCATCCAAGTGCAATTCACCAGTGAAGGCACCTCTTTGAAAGAAACCAGACTTTCTGAATTAGGAGCCCCTTATGACTTTCTCTGTTCTGCCATTTTTATTTTACACATGGTAATACAGGCCCACCACAATATTATTTTTATGAAAAACCTACTGGGCAAACCTATATTTTAGACATAAACGTCACATGGGAATGGACAAGAGACCACAGAAAATTATTTCAAAGTGTTTTGAAATTTGATTCAAGTAATTCTTTTTGTTTTTTCCTAAAACGATAGGGTTCTAAAAACCAGTCATTTTCAAAGGACTTTTTTCTAAAGAAAAATGTGTCAAGTTTTTCTATGTAGTGTGACTTTGCTTCTATGAGATAGTAGATTGAATCTGAATTTACCTGCAATATCCTCTAGACTTGAATAGACCATTTAAAAGCTATTAGGTTGGAGTCTATGACAAAATGTGCAGAAAGAATATTTTGAACTTGGCGACTATGTTAAATGTGTTTTATTAAAGCAGAAAACTATCACTCTTTTTATTATCAACTAATATTTCATCAAATTTCATCAGCCCCTATATTCAGATCATCCTAAAATACAGACAGTACATTGATGCTATAAGAAATTTCCAAATATGAATATGTTGAGATAAAAGCTACATCTTCCACAAATGACTAAAAGCCTAAAATATATAGCTCCCTATATTGGACTTCTGAGATACATGTGTACATTTCAGAAGGGTTTAATTGATATTATGTGTCTTCTGTAAGTGACATTGAAAATCTTTGAAGCTAGGAATCCTTACCTGTTTGATTATCAAGGGTCTGAATAAAGGGTTTTCACTGTATGTCTACACAAACACATGCTTTTGTTTAACTCAGTGTATTGGGCAACTTTGATCTGTAGACACAAGGGCCATTTATGGTGTAAATGATGGAAATATGCTTCACATGTAACAAAGGCCCATATTATTAAGCGGTGACTGTTACAAAAATAATGTGTAGTGTAAATGCATCTTTAACACGACCGAGAGCATTCTTCTTTGATAAATATACTTTTCTGCATGAAATCGTATTTAAAAGCTAACTTGCAGTGGCAACTTTTTTTTTGGTGACAATTCAATATTTTGTTCTTTTTGTGGGTGTTCTGTTTGTTTGCAGTCAGATGAGTGAGCCTCATAGCGGTTTGACGCTCAAATGTGCCAAGTGTGGAGTAGTTTCAACAACAGCTTTGTCAGCCACCACCGCCAGTAACGCCATGTTAGTCCCAATCATTTACATCTTCTTGTGACAAATCTTTTACCGTGCATGTGAGAAAATGCTACGATGGAAAAAAAAAATCGTGTTTGCTAATATTAGAGCTAAGAGCATACTTAAATATTTATAGTTTGCAACGGCTTTTGTAACTATTGTGGGATTGTTTATCAAAAAATAAATAAAACTATCGAATGTTATCTGCTTTGTGGTTTCCAAGTTAATGTCTTGGTGCCACCTACAAGAATACTTTGTTGAACCGGGGTATGGTTATCGCCTGGGGCATACGTACGTGCAGCTACGTAATGTCGCTTCCTCTGTGTTCCAACAGGGCGTCTCTTTGGAGCTCCTGTGTGGTGTTGCCCCTTCTGGCTCTGACGTGGATGTCTGCAGTTCTGGCCATGACAGACAAACGCTCCATCTTGTTTCAAATACTTTTTGCCGTGTTTGATTCATTGCAAGGCTTTGTGATCGTCATGGTCCACTGCATTCTTCGGAGAGAGGTGAGAAAGATCATTCTGCAAGAGAGAAGAATGATACTTAGAGGAGTATTTTCCATGTTAACAAATAGGATCTTTTCTTTTAATAACTTGATCTTCAGGTTAAAGCTGGTCTCCTCTAAAGACAATCGTTTGGGAGTGAACGCTAAAGAGAAATGCTAAGGCAAAATTCAAGGGGGCTCCTTGGACTCTGAAAGTGGCAGATTAAAACAGATGGGGTGATGCAAGGGAAAACGCAACCAGAGGTGCCAAGAGCCAGGGACAGTGGGTTCAAGAGAGGCTATGATGCAATCATAGGTGTAGATAAGAGGGTGGGCGGTGTACCTGTAAAAGGTAATTGCGATGGTATTTCTTAAACCTGTTCCTTAACTCATGCTTCTACACACAGCATAACCCCATTCCTCATACCTAACAGACTTTGTCTTAGAAAGAAAATGTTGAAGATGAACGAGGGGTTCTTTTGTCTCTGTACTAAGGTGCGGTTAAGGTTACTCAAAGGGGATGATTTTGATATGGATGTCAATGCTCAGAAAATACAAAAAATGGACACAGTGGAGCATGATTGGGCAGCAATTGTCCCCAAGGACTGTAGGTCTATAATCACAGCGTTTCTCCAGGTCCTGGTGAGGTTTGTTGGCAGCAGTGAAGGAAACAAGTAATCCTTCATGAGACACTAACCTGCACCAAATCCATCCAGATCAGTGATGGAGTTCAGACTTGAGTTGTTTAGGGATAAAATATTGTTTTCCAACTGGTGCAACAATTATTCTGAGTGCTTGCAAACACCAATACAGTGTTTACAAGGTTTATGAGTCATTTGAGCATTTACTCGGGGGACGGTGGTGACTAAAACACACAGTGACACAGTGCCATGCTAGTAATTTTGAGAAGATGGTCTCCACCGTCATTTTGCATTATCTAGCTTGTTTGAGAACTTTATTATGATGTGCACATTGCAAAAAGACACATGCGCATCTGAGTACACATCCCATAGCTTTCACAGTGATGAGTGAAGGTAAGCACAGGTTTTTACCTCATTTACCAGATGAGGAGAACAGTATTTCTGAGCTACTTTAGTATAATACAGATGTCAGCAATAAACCCACATGTGTATTCCAAGAACATCGTATGATGAAAAACAATGAAAACAGAAGAAGAACGACTTCACGTTGCAAGGGGAAGGGGGGATTTCATCATTTAAAAAATCTGATCTAGCTCTTCGTTACCAAGACATCACAAATTTCTACCTACAATATCAGCATTAAAAATCTTCCAAGTGTTGAATTTTTTATAGACCAAAGTTGCTTAAAAGTTAAAAAAGAAATTGAGCTATGTTCTTCTCCAACCATAACTATCCTGAGAGTCTTCTGTGTTAATGTTATCTCTAATATGTTTATGTAACAAAATTGTTCAAAGTGTGTAGACACATGGTACATTTTTGATTGACGATTAAGGATGAATAGTGTGGGCTGTAAGCAAGATCCATGATTTATCTGCATGAGATTTTCAGAAGATACTAATACTCTAGGTGTTAAAGAGGAAAAAATTGTCCCAACTCTAAATAAGCCTCTCCTTTTCTTCAGAAATAAGCTGTCTAAAAAGCCTTGGGCTATGATCAAAATATTCAGGTTTTAAAGTGACAGATATTTTGTTGGCTGATTATCAAAGTGGTGCTGCTTACATGAAGAAAAATATTTGGCACAAAAATTCAATTCCATCAGAACTTTCCCATACTTGCTAATTGGACTAATAATTATCAAAAACACGATTTAAGGGTAATTAAATCATATAATAAATGCTTCTGTTAAATAGGTGTCTGTAAATATATATTTTCTGTATTAATTGGGGATAAGAATATGGATATTGGCCCTGTTATTATTGCATTTTCAATGATTAGTTCAAATTGAATAATTTTATAGCTGATAAATTAATAGCAGAGTGTCATGTCTCTCGTTCCAACACTGAAATGGAAATTTGCATATCTAGTATTTTTTCATTGACCCTTAAAAATACCCTGTAACAGTGCTATAAATACACAGAGCAGATTTCAGTTATAGGCAAGTCTCTTTCAGAATTCCTCAGTGGAAATTGTTACTGAAAAACCAAAAGAACCCTGTTTAAATTTTGCAAATCCCAAAGACCACATCATAAGGATGTCTCACTGAGTTCATAGAAATTCTTTCTGACCTTCTAAATGTGTGTTGCCTGACACCAGCAATGGGTCTATCTTATATTACCTGTGATCACACTGCCCTAGCATTAACCACAGTTCAGGAGAATAAGGCATCTTTCCATATCCTGTGAACAAACATTTCATAAAAATAGACCAAAGCAAATAAACTCAATAGCTACCTGTAAAATATTGCATAATGACTCAAATCCAGTAATCTACTTGATAATCCCATAGGAGATGCTAAGAATACAGTTTTATCTCTACTGCTTTCTTCACTTTAAAATATTCTCATCACAATAATTCAAGATAATTTGTATGGACTTTTTCTTTCTTTCTTTCTTTCTTTTTTATTTGTTTAATATTTATGGTGTTCTTGCTGTATGCCAGCACCTAAGCTAAATGTTTATTTTTTTAATATTTATTTATTTATTATTTGTCTGTGCCACGCAGCTTGTGGGATCTTATTTCCCCAACCAGGGATAGAACCCGGGCCCTCGGCAGTGAACGCACAGAGTTCTAACCACTAGACTGCCAAGGAATTCCCTGGTCTTTTTCTTTCTTAAAAGTGTATAAGCAATGTAAGGAATATTTCCTTCAATTTAGAAAGGGACTGGGTACAGATAAACATATTTCTGTTTCTGTGTATTTTTGATACATGCTAACATAATATGGTTGTTTGTAGTCTTTAATGATTCATCCAATATGAATTCAAGAGGCTTTGGAAGCAACCTAAGTGTCCATCGACAGAGGAATGGATAAAGAAGCTGTGGCACATATATGCAACGGAATATTACTCAGCCACAAAAAGAAATGAAATTGAGTTATTTATAGTGAGGTGGATGGACTTAGAGTCTGTCATACAGAGTAAAGGAAGTCAGAAAGAGAAAAACAAATACCGTATGCTAACACATATACATGGAATCTAAAAAAAAAAAAAATGGTTCTGAGGAACCTAGGGACAGGACAGGAATAAAGATGCAGATGTAGAGAATGGACCTGAGGACATGGGGAGGGGGAAGGGTAAGCTGGGATGAAGTGAGAGAGTGGCATGGACATATATCCACTACCAAATGTAAAATAAATAGCTAGTGGGAAGCAGCCGCATAGCACAGGGAGATCAGCTCGGTGCTTTGTGACCACCTAGAGGGGTGGGATAGGGAGGGTGGGAGGGAGACGCAAGAGGTTGGGGATATGGGGATATATGTATACATATAGCTGATTCACTTTGTTATACAGCAGAAACTAACACACCACTGTAAAGCAATTATACTCCAATAAAGATGTTAAAAAAAAAAAAAAGTCAAAGATAAAACAACAAAAAAAGGCTTCACCCATATTGACTTTTACAGTCTTCTGTGAAGCAGGTGGGTCTGCACAGAGGGGAAGAGAGCCTTGCAGTTTAAGGAGAAAAGAAATGAAATACTGTAACTGTGGCATTTTTAATATGATGTGTGTGGGGCTTCACCCATTTTAAAAGTGGCTTTGTTTTCAGTGGGTCGAATTAGAAAACATAAATTATTTCAAGTCAGGAGGGGAAGGAGAAAGGATCACCCTACTACCATCTCAACTCAATTATATTTCACTTTTCTAAAAAAGCAAATTGATTCTTTGACTAGCAGTTTGTTGTGACCTCCAGCGCTGATATCTTAATATTTCAGTTTCATAAAATGTGTATTCTCGAAGTACAGGGTTTTCTTCTGAAGCCCCTTTCTCTTTTGAATTGCTTTAGCAGATGTCACTGACGGAAGTGAAAACACCACGAGGGAATAAGAATATTTTAAAAAATTAAACCAGCTGATTTATCACAACACTTACTTTCAGCAACAAACCTAGATCTTGGAAACTAACATGTGTCATATGTAATGAGACAGGATCTAACAGAACAAATATAGGTGCTTCCTTCATTTAGCCATCATTTCTTGAGAAGAATTCATTTGCAACAGGCACATGGCGACATAGCCACTATTTACTATTCTCCACATTGCTGTGGAAATTCTAACTGCACCAGAGTTATGAAAGCTTTGAAATAGTTCCTGTTGCTAGGAAACCACTTTCCTGGTGCCTGTACATTCTTCTCATCTTTCCTGTCTCTGGCTGTGCCTGGCTCTAAGACAGTCGGACAGCTTGATGTCAGAGGGGTAAAATAACAAGAATGGTAGTACAAAATAAGCTACAATAAAACCCCTTCACTGAGAGGAAGGGAGAAAGGAAAGTACTTAGATGGATAATTTTGTTGTATCGGTATGTGAGGATGCATCAGTCACAGGGGCCAAGCTCATCTTTTCTCTTTCCCCAGCACTGACAGGAGAGCCAGGCTCTGCCAGAGGAGGTCCCAGAAGTTTCATCCAAACCTGGGAAGTGATTTTGTACCAAATGCTTAAAATAAACATGAACAGTTTTTTTCTTTCTTTCTGTTTCTCCCACTCCCTTCCACCATTTTTTTTTCTGTCAATGTCCCATTTCGTCTTATTGTTTTCATAAAAATCCAGATAAACAAAATTATTTCCAAACACATGCCAGTGACTATATGAAGCAGACAAGCCTCCTTAGCTATCTCATCCAAAACCAATATTCTCCCCAAATCATTTTAAAAGATAAATGAGGCCCGTAGTGGTGAAATAACTAGAGAGCAATTTGAAAAGAGGTCGTACTGCATATAAAAAAGTTCAGATGGAGAGTTGCATGAATCTCCCAGCTTGATCTACAGGGAATTTAGGTAGGACTCATGACCACGGAAGAAGATACATTGTACAGCCCCCTGAGAAGCAGGGGCTTCAGTGGATTTTGAAGATGGGGGAGTGGGTGATAGGAGACTTCAGAACTTAACGGGGTCCTGCTTAAGGAAGCGGAAGTTTCAAGTGGAGGAAAATGGAGAGAGGGTCCCGGGCATACGACTTCCAAGAAATGAAGCCTGTGGTGAGTGGTAGAGAGTTGACTCTCCTCTGAGACCACCTGCGGCACATGGGGGCATAAAACAAGTGGAGAGATTTTTTTTTAGTGGCTCTGACTGCAGCACCAAGAGAAAGACAGAACTGACGACATTTAAGGGCACAGCAATAAGTGGTGTTTTAGAGCTTTCTCCTTGGGGTGTGCAGCGGCCTTGGTGAGAGGCCACAGTGGGTCGTGAAGAATAGATTTTAGAGAGTGAGTGAGTTGCCCAGGGTGGGGAGCGTTAGGGTTCTTGTCCTTGCTCGGAGGGAAGTTGGGTTAAAGGGAGAGCGAGGTGGGTTGCTAAGAGCTTTATCTTGGTCGGGCTGAATTGAAGCTTTCAAAAGAAATACATTTAAAGATTTTGTTTGTTTGTTTTGTTTTTAATAAGATAGAATGTGTGTCTGGAAGTGGGAGGATGGCTAAAGCTACCGCAATAAAGCTGGATTTTAATCGGAACAGAGGGCAGGAAGCACAGAGAGTGCCTTTAAATAGGAGCGTGGACAGGACCCAAGGAAGGACCATATAAAGCCCTCTATACTTTTCCCCAGAAATCACCAGCCTCCCTTCACTCAATAGTCATCTCATCTCTTAGGCAGGAAAATATAAGTCTTATATCTCACTCCAGATTAGGTTTTCCTGATTGGAGCATAATTGCAATTATGTCATGAATATTTCTATCCATCTTAATCTGCATGCGTGGTTCTCCAACTCCATACAGGAGGGTAACAAAAGCATGAAATCAGATTAGTACAATGGCGTAAGTGAACAAATGAAGACACAGAGAGCTCATGGCAGAGATTGGCAAACTCTGGCATGTCTGCCAGGTAGCACCCAGTCATGGCTTACTGTTACCCAAAATTCTTCGGAGTGCCTTGGCTGCATGGAAGGGCAAATCTCACCTCTCTCTCTTTTCAGACCCCAGGGTCCCAGCTTGCAAGTGTTAAACTGGTGACAGGAAGTTGAGTATGTTTGGGGAAAAGGTTTAAAATTAATATAAGAAATAAGAGGTCATGAGTTAAGTTTTTATTTTCTGCCTTGACGTGGATAGCACGAGGCTAAGATGAAGTATCTTCGGTGAAGGCATGGGTGGAGGCGTCTGGTGTATGACTTCCCTTTCCTTCTTTTCTCTTCTGCATGCCGAAGAAATAGTGTTACATTTTTTCAGATCATGTATGTGAAATGCTGTCTGGGGCAGCTTATGTGACCCCCAAATCTGATACAAAAAAGAGTAAAAGCTGTGACAATTTTGAGACTAAGTGAAAGATCCTTTAGGTGTTAGAGAATTCCGATAGAAAACATTAGGACTGAAATTTGGGACTGAAGTCCATATTTTCTCTTCAACATATAGCAAATGACAAACCATTTTTGTTCATTTCCTTTGCTATCAGAGGGGTCAAATAATATTTTAATAGTGTGTAGTCATTCATGGTGCTTCTGTGAATTGGTATTATACACATGAAATTAACAACACTCTTGTTCATTTAATGGTGAAATTATATGAAATTTCATGTAATTAAAAAGCCATTTGTACAGATGTGAATCAATAGAAACAATAGTCGATATTAGATTCAGAAAATAACCAGAACATTTAAGAAACTTCTCTCCTCCTAAGCTAACAATCTCAAAAAATTACAAGAATGTAACTTTATTTCTTTTCTTCACTTAAAATGATCTTCTGGAATTGGGAAGTCAGGACGCAAAACTGGAGGTAAAGCTGTCTTCTTAAAAGGTGAAGCTTTGGGGTCTGTAGCTGAATACAGAGCCTGTTTCAAACAGTGCAGCTCTCTCCTGAAGCGTCCTCTAAATTGCAACACTGCCAAGCAATGCTCCATGCTCTTCCCCAGCAATCTCTAGATCTGGCACCGACTTTCACAGTGACATTGCCAGCTGTCTTCGGAACGGGGACCAGCAGAGAAGCTCTCGCTGGCTGCTGCTGAGATGAAATGAATCACTGTCCCTAGGGGAGGGACAGGAGAGAGACACACCCTGTGGACCTCTTTGAACTCTGGTCTCATCCAGGAATCTGTCCACAGGAAAAGGGTTGATAGCTTTTTCAGGAGATTTTAGAGCAGCCCCAGCAGGATCTGGTCGGGATAACGTTGGTGGTGCGTGGCAGGATCCTTTCAGAAGACAACCTGTTAGCTTATTGTGGTCACCTCACCTTATTTTTGGAGATGTTTCTTGCCACTCTTTTTTATTTCACAACATGATACCAGGTTTCCTTAAAGTCTCCTAAATATACCAGGGCTATCCACATATCAATTCTTTGCTACACCCCCGATACTTTTTAACCCTCTGTCTGACCATCAAGGTGAAAGATCTATGGCAGAGTATTATAAAAAAAAAAGGACATTTTGAAATCTAGATTTTAACTGTGCCAAAATTGGTATTAAATATTTAATTATTCTAGACGGGTTTGTTTAAAAATTGTATTTACTGGTCCTACATAAGTTTAAAACATGATTGATATTGGAAGAACTCAGGTATAATGATTTTAATATCTAAAAAGAAATTTTAAATTAAATTAGTACCTCAAATAAGTGACTTGTTCTCCACAAACAGTCAGTCAGCTTAAGGAGCTTAAATAGTAAATAGCTGAATCTTCTAACAGTTATTTTTCTTCAGTCTTAATCACAAGGCAAGGAAGACACCAAGACTATTATTGGCCAGTGTTGTAAATGCTACTTTTGGCACAGAAAATTTTAATTTCAGCATGCAATAGCCAGATCGAGATTCTGTCTTTTGCTTGTTTCTATGCTTTCTCCTTGTTCGGAATTAAGGTCCTTGTAGACTTGCTTTTTTTAAACTTCTAGTTGTTCTCCATAAATACGATACACATTAGTTCACCAAAGATAAAAGTCTCTTTGTTTACCTGATAGAACGTTCATTTAATTATCAAAATGTTTTCAGATAGCTGCAGGTGCATTTTCCAGGTACTGTCCTGCTTGAAACACCCTTTTCTGTGATAATAGTACACAGTACAAAATCTAGTCTAATCATGCTTCCCTGTCAGTGTTGGATAAATATTTAAGGCTAGTTCAGCTAGATTGCCTGAATGCATGTTTAAGATTTTTTTTTAATCAAACAGAGGAATTTCTCCTGCAAATCTTTCTGAATTAGAAGGAACAGAGGCACTAAAAGTGTCAGAGAATCCAACACTTAAATCATGGCATTTATATGACCATTAAAATGACCTTGAATTTACTGTAGAGTTTTTATGCTTTTCTGTTTTATATTTCTTGTGACTAGCATTGACTGATTCATGTAGCTGACATCATTCTCCAGTATGGAAATGCCCTTAATCCATTGTCATATTTGGGAGTTTGGTAGTTTAAGGTATCGATTTTGTATGTGTGTGTTATGAAAAAGAGATTTCTTTTATATCTCCTTCAAGCAATCAGATAGTGGATTTTGAAGAGAAACTTACAGGAGTTGCTTTTCCGTATTTCATTGTCAGACAAAAATATCCTTGACAACTGCACTCTGAAGGTCTGAAAGTAGAGTGGCTGGTGAGCAAGAGTTAATGTTTCATTTTACCAAGGGCCACCTTTCATATTTTATAGATGCTGGTGTTCAGAAGCAGATTTGAAACAAATTCATGTGACAAGCTCCTGGAAGGCAACATTTTTAACATATTATTTATCTTCCTTTATAAAGTGTGTGCTTCTTTAACAGTTGCCTCGGGGCACAAACGGAAAATTGGCAAGTACCTATTTTTCTGACATTAGTTCTTAGAATTTTTTTTCTGAAACAGATATACTTTCTTAGTGTTTTCCCCCAAATGCAAATTTCTGTGTAACAGAAACAAGAGATCATCTGGCAAACAGGAGACGCATTACCCTAGTGTATAATGATCTTCTGATTATTAATTGTATCGCTTTATGACTCACAGCTATGACTTCTTAATCTAAGAAGCATTCGCTTCTAAAGAGTCTAGTTTGTCCATGCCATGTCTCCTCCAAGGGAGAAGCTGGATGAATTAGTTCCAAATATGCATCCAGTTCTTCAGGAAAAGGTGATCAGACTAAATTTCACTGAGCCTGAACTTTTACTGATGTGTCCGAAAGAGGAAATAAGAAATTAACTCACCCGGTTGTATCAGACAATTCCTTGTTCCTTTTTTCCAGAAAGTTCCAGATTTAGAAATATTAGAATATACACACTACTATATATAAAATAGATGAACAACCAGGACCTACTGTATAGCACAGGGAACTCAATATCTTGTAATGACCTATAACAGAAAAGAATCTGAAAAATGATAACTGAATCACCCTGCTGTACACCTGAGACTAACATAGCATTGTTATGTTAACTATACTTCAATTAAAAAATGGTTAACAAAAGAAATATTAGAATCAGAAAATGGAAGGGTCAGAGGATATGGAGCCATCCCCCCGCTTAATTCACAGCCATAGTGGTCGCATCACCAGGATCAGAACCTGAGGGGAGAAATCCACCACGTGGGCAGAGGTCTCATGACGGAACTGCAGCCAGGGCTCAGTGGTGGTAACTAAACTTCATGTCACTTTCCACATCTTGCCATTTGGGAAAGAGGCTGCTAACGAATTTTTGAAATGAGTGAGAGGAGCTGAAAACAGCTTAATAGACTCAGGGTTTTTTATGGCCAGTACATAAACTACGCACATCTCACAACCAAACTGTGATAGGATATTTTATATCCATGCTTTGCAAAACTGGACATCATTATGTTTCCCTTGGTGGCCCCTACCATGGTGCTTCAGGAAAATAGAAGGAATGCCACGTCATCTGTGCTTTGTTTGGTAAACCAATAAGACAGACTATAATAAACAAGGAGGGGAGTAACAATAATGTGAAGTCAGAAAAGCCAAATACTAGTAAAATGACGTTGCCGTTGACTTGACTTACGGTGATGCCCACCGGCAAGCTTGTTAGGGGCCTAATGAGCCGCAGGAGGTAGAGGGACCAGCTGACACAGAGGTACCATGACATCAGAGTAGCTGTCGGTTGATTTGTGTGTTTGTTATTCATCTATTCAGGTTTATCCACTTGCTGTTTAATAAAGGATTTAACGTTCTTCGAATTTCCTTGTGATGTGTTTGTTCGTTGCTCAGAATCCAGTTGTGAATGTATATTAAGGAAGTTTGGCTTTGCTAAGTGGCCTTTTTTTTTTCCACGAGAATCAACCAGAAACAGAGTAGTTTTTGTTATCTTTTTGTTTCATTGTGTGTGGGGTTTTTTTGTTGTTGTTGTTGTTGTTGTTTTGCACATAAGGGCACATCGTACTTGAAGCAAGACACGAAATGGTCTCCCCAATATGCGTTACATAAGACATAAAAGGAAAATCCCAGATCAATTTTGGTCGACGGATCATTGAGTCATCTCATTTTTCCCAATGTTTAAAGCTGTTATGAAGATTATGCCATACCGAATAGTAAATCTCCCTTGAAAGACAGGCATATTGTTTGTAGCAGTGGAAATAATCCTGCCCTCTGGCGAGAATGATTAGTATTGAGCCAGACACAGGCATCGGGACAGCTGAGGAGTTCCCAGCGCCTCCCTCTACAGATGATGGCAAATGATGAATTCCCTGGGCATGGACCAAAGTCCAGGTGCACCAAGTAAACAAAACGGGTATTGGATCATAAAAACAGTGATAATGGTTTTCTCAGTCAATTGTCAATATAGACAGTATCTGGTCATTACCAAGAGAGAAGAAAATGAATGTTTGTCTTTTTTTCACAGGTTCAAGATGCATTTAGATGCCGATTGAGAAACTGTCAGGACCCAATCAATGCCGATTCTTCCAGTTCTTTTCCTAACGGCCATGCTCAAATCATGGTGAGCTTTTAATTCCCCTCTGAGTCTTGATTCAGTCATGATTTCTCAAGGGAATAAGCAAATATTCTTAGTCGTAAAATAGTATCAAAATTCCGTTTTGAACGACCTTGACTGTAGTTCCGTCACAGGCTTGGAACTCTGATACCAGATGACGGTTCTGTCTGGACTGGTTAGGAGTCCTGGATCTGTTATTGGACCCTTGATGTGTTGAGTGTGGGGTTTCTGGGTGACACCGGGGGGTATGTTCATCCTCACACAGAATTAGGGTTAACAGTGTGTCCATAGGATCATGTTTGTTTACAGATCAGAACAGGATGGTACCTGCACATCTGGTCTTAAAGCGAGACCTGCAGTGGTTCTCGCCTTGCTTCCCATTCAGACTCCTCAGAGGAGCCGCACTCCAGACCAAGGAAACCAGCATCCTGGGATAGAACCCAGGCATTGGTGGCTCCAGGAGGCAGCCCAAGACAAGAACCACGGCCCTAAAGCATGAGGGGCAGACACACTCCCAATAGAAGGCCAACCATTGTACATGAGTTCTGACTGTTGTTGGGATAAGGGGTACTTTACACATAACCACTTCCGTATATTTTAGAAATGAAGTAAGGTTTAAACTGTGTCATTAACATCATGGCTTAAATAGAGTTTTCTTAATAATATGCTTGATTTATTATCGATGTGTTTGGATTAGGCAACACAAAAACAGTCTAAATGATATACTAGTAACTAAGACAGGAGAAGGAATCATTAATTCCTTATTAAAAACAAAGAGATAAATACTGATATCTTGAATCTAAATATTGATTAAGATGGGCTAATTTAATTTCACCATAAAAAATAAACTAATTTGTTTACAGTAAAAGTTTGGGGAAAATACGAGGATGGAACTAAACTCTAAGCAGGTTCTAGGCCAGATTAGTATTGTTTAATCTTCAATTTTAATTCCTAAGCCTGAAAGTCTTTTGTCACATTTGCATGAAAATGGATCATCAGGAGAGCCTAGTTTGACTATTAAGGATTTGACAAAGCTGTATTATAAGATATTGCATTACAAACAATATATTCGAAATGAATGCATAAAAATATAAATAACAAAGACATTTATTTAAGTATCTTCATAATATTTCACATTCCAATCTTTTTATTGTGGTTTAAGGAATTGCCTTGAAATTCTGTTTTTTTTACATCTGGTGTTAGATGACCATGGGTATAGTTTTGCCTTTTTAAAATCATACACCATGTTTCCATTGATTTTATCCAACATGTGGTCTCTAGAAAATACTCTTGAAAACAATTTGATTATTCCTTGATAAACTTTCTTTGCACAAAACAATATCCTGGTATCTCCTAGTCAGATATTTTTTAACTTCAGATAATTTGGTCAGTAAAAGTCACTTGAGGTCTTCATTAAATGACAATTCTATGTCATTATTTCTTGTTACAGACAGATTTTGAAAAGGATGTAGACATTGCTTGTCGATCAGGTAAGAATATTTGAATTTTGAAAATATAACCATTAGATGTTGAATCATTTTTATGATGTTTGATTTTAAAGAAAATGCTGTGGTTTACCCATCACATATTCCTGTAAATGTGTAAATTGAGTCTTTCAACTGGAAGCATTGTAATAGCAGATGTAGGAGAGCGGGGAGGGAATGAGAGAGAGGGAGAATATGAATGGGGAATGCGAGGAAGTGAAAATGGTTGATTGGGAGCACTGTGACTGCAGGAAGCATTGACTTGGAGACAGAAGCCTTCCATCCACCTATTACTGGTTGTCAAGTGTAAGGGCAGTCAAGTTGATGTCTCTCTGTGCCTCAGTTTCATCATCCATGCTGGAAGGATGAAATACCATTGTGTGTGTGTGTGTTGTGTGTGTGTGTGTGTGTGTGTGTGTGTGTGTGTGTATCACAGCTTTGTTGCTGTATTTTCAGAGCATGTGCACACTGTCTTAGAGAGCTGGATCCCAGGGGCAGTGTTCCCAACGTCTGTTCTCCAGCCTGTGGACACCCACCAAGAGTAGATGAATAATGTTCCTTTATATTGGGACAAAATATACCTTATTTAACCTTTTATTCATTGGTTTTCGTGGTGCCTTTGAGAATAAGAGTGAATATCCACTTCACCTAACTATCCAAATATTCGAAAGCAAATACTACTTAGCCCAATCTAGGTCTTTTTTTTTTTTTTTCCGGACTAAACAAACCATGTTTCTTCACTCATTCCTCAGAGCATCCTCCCAGGCAGACATGGTGCCCCAGGTGTCAATCATTTGAAATTATGGTGCCCAAGTTTTAACTATGCTGCCCACACTTAGCCAGCATTTATCACAGTTGGCTTTTTCCTTGTATTAATGCTATCTACCTTTGCATCTGATTTCATAGCAGCTGGTACAGTACTAGTGTCCACTGGTTATCATTTAAAATCCCCAAGACTTTTTGTAGTAGCTATCAGGGATTTCCCAGTCTACGATATGTAAAGGTTCTGGGTTTTTTTTGTTTTTTTTTTTTGTTTTTTTGTCCTTGATGAAAAATCTAGCCTTTGCATTTATCTCTATTTGCTACTATCTTACTGGTTTTAGGTTACCATTCTATCCATTTGAAATTGTTTGGCCTTTGAAAGTTTGATAAGAATGCCTTCTGAATCTTCATCCAAACTTTACAAATAAAGGAGTTATATTCATCTTGTTCTCTTTTGTTAAAATACCCATTTTCCCCAGATTCATTGTATTCTGAGATGTAGTATTCTTAATATTAGGCCAGTATCATTATTTTATTAGAAAAAAATTCTTCTAATTTTTCATTTTCTGTCTGTGCCTTTTTTTAGCTGAGCTTATCAGGAACTTGCCCCTGTGTTTTTGTAAAGATTTCCTTCCATGTTGAGGTATATTCAGTGTTAAAGTCTCAATTCCTGGTATCTGAATAATCTTTCTCTAAGTTTTGTTGAAATTCACTTTCCCAAAGGGTGGAGCGTATATCTGATTATGCAAAATATTCAGGTGCTTTTTGCTTTGTCTTAGTTTTATTTGCATTTTGCCCTTCATAACTTGATTAATTTCTCTCAAAAGTCCCATCACTTCACCATCACATTTGTATGTGTAGGTGGTGTCGATTTGTTTATGTTTTATATTCAAAATTTGGATATCCATTTTAAGTAAGTCAAAGAAACAGTTAAATTTCTCATATAGAGTCGACACTACTTAATAAGAAGAATTATATTTCCCCAAATATTTAAGATATACAAATTTTCAGCAAAGATAGCTGTATCATTGATAAAAATGTGCTACTATATCTGCAAATCATATTACATTCGTACAAACTAAACATATTCTATACAAATGCAGATTATGAAATCAATATTCAGTACCAAGGTTTACTTTACAGTTTACAAAATACTCATAAAAGTATAAAATTATATGTCCTTAATAAAATGTAATAGATTCCCATAACTAGCCTTTAAATTGTATTGCTATAAATTTTGGATTAATTTTTGCCTACAGTTAAGGATTAAAAATATTCTTCCCTGAATTTGGAGATATTTTAAGGTATTTTATTTGGAATATTACTAAATCTATTAATTTAACATACTTTATCTCTGAATATTTTCAAGTAAATTGTTCCTGGCAACCACAATTCATTAACTCTCTATTATTTTAAGAAGTTTGGAAATAACTTTTTTAAACTGAATTATTCAACTTTTTAAACATTATAGTTAAATATAAAAAGTCACACAAAATTGTGGATTAATAAAAAATACACGATGTAGATTTAACATCTTTTGTTTGTTTGTTTTGTTTTTTGGGGGTTTTTTTTCTGCTCTTTTTTTAGAAATTTTTATTGGAGTGTAGGTGAATAACATCTTGAATATCTAAGAAGAAAGAGACCTAATACAATGATTAAATACAGTATCTCTAAAGATAAAAGATATTACATGAATGATGCATGTCTTGAATTAATTTGAAAGCTTCTCTTCTTTGTAATAGGGAAAGACATTCAGAATCTTCTATTTTGCAAACTCTGCTTTAATGCATAATAATTAGGATGCTATTTGAGAACTGGATAATAATGGGTAAAATTGAATATGTCTGAGACTTTTCATGAGGAGATAATAAACCAAATACTTTATAGCTACCTATGCCTAACGAAACATTCAATGGCAATGGCTCTGCTTGTTGATAGGGCAGCACTGGGAGCCCGTGTTGAACCAGCTTGCACACAGTGCTGTTCTGTGTGCTTTCAGCACCACCATGACCAAGAACACGTCTTCAGAATTTCATTCTCTCTGACCTCAAAACCGACAGCTGTCCACAACTAAGCAGGCTTCAAGTCATTCTGCCTCCATTACACATAAAATATGATTTTCTTCTTTCTAGAGAGGCAAAAAAGAGAAAAAACTAAACTATATTTTAATAAAGAATTCTGAACTCTTCTGTTGATGGTTTTTCCTTGGTGTGGTTTATGTTTTCATTTTGTTCTCTTTCTTACTACAAGTTATCATGCATTTTTAAGTTTCCTAAGTCATTATTTTTCAGGCTTAAAATCGAATGGAGGTTTTAGAGGCTCATACAGGTTTTTTCTGCTATCATACAGGGTTTTTTTAGAGGCTCATACAGCTTTATTCTGCTTAAAGTCAGTTGGCACTTTTAATACCCCCTCAAGGGCATTGGAGCTTATAGATTGAGCTTGTTAAAAAATGCCTTACTTTTCCTGTATGGAACTGAAGATGATAAATACTTTTGAACCCTGTATCTACTTGACCCTATGGACTTCACAGATAAATGCTCATTAGTTTTCAATGGGCATAATTTTTGAAGGGATTTCTGATGTAGTAGGATGAAATTCTCATTGATTACCTCTCTCAAGAAGTATTTTAATGAGTAGAACTTGTAGAATGCTTTAGGGGAAAACCCTTTAAGAAAAAGTCAAACTCTTGTGAATATATCCATAATTTTATAAAGCCCTTTGCAGTAGATTGATGGAGAAAATTTCTCTGGTAATCTGCCTTTCCCCTGAAAAGTTAGGCTGAGTTATTTAGGGTTAGGGCACTGAGATTTTTGAAAGTCTGTTAATCAGTTTTCCCATATGTTTTATCTGTGGGCTACCTGAGAACTATCAGAGCATATCAGAATCAACACAAAGTGATTGAATAATTTGGACCATGTGCCAAAAATAGATATGTAATTCTTAATAATTTTTATTTTATTAAGGAAAATGTTTAGTAAAATGAGGGACAACAGAATACAATAGTAATCGATAAGTGTGCATTAACTTTCTTTTATTTACTTTTATGTTCTAATTCACAGTTCTTCACAAGGATATTGGTCCTTGCCAAGCAGCAACAATAACAGGCACCCTCTCCAGGATTTCTCTAAATGATGATGAAGAAGAAAAGGGAACAAACCCTGAAGGGCTAAGCTATTCAACATTACCTGGAAACGTCATTTCCAAAGTCATTATTCAGCAACCCACAGGTCTGCACATGCCCATGAGTATGAATGAGCTGGGCAATCAATGTTTGAAAAAAGAGAACAGTGAATTGCGGAGAACTGTGTACTTATGTACGGATGATAATTTGAGAGGGGCAGATATGGACATCGTCCATCCTCAAGAAAGAATGATGGAGAGTGACTATATTGTGATGCCCAGAAGTTCTGTTAATACCCAGCCATCAATGAAAGAAGAAAGCAAAATGAATATTGGCATGGAAACCCTGCCCCACGAAAGGCTATTGCACTACAAAGTGAATCCTGAATTCAACATGAATCCTCCTGTCATGGACCAGTTCAATAGGAACTTAGAGCAACATCTCGCACCCCAGGAACATATGCAGAATTTGCCCTTTGAGCCTCGCACAGCTGTGAAGAACTTCATGGCCTCTGAGTTGGATGAAAATGCGGGATTATCAAGAAGTGAAACTGGATCAACGATATCAATGAGTTCTTTAGAAGTAAGCAATGGAACAAGCCTTCCCTTGATATTTGAAAGATAGATAGATGATGATAGAGTGATAGATAGACTGATTGATTAATAGATAAGAGATAGATAGATAGATAGATTCATGGGGCACTGCACTGGGGGAGAAGAGTCACATTAGCTTTTGCAGTTATGTATTGTCTAAGAATTTGGGGTATGTTGTGATTAAGATTCTGGACATATGCTTTTTCCAGTAGAGCATCAGAATCCCCTTTCTCGAGGTCATATTTTTGAAAAGGAACCCTCTATAATTAAAACGATACCTATCTGTCATAATGGGAACCAAGTAGAGCACTCCTAAACAAACAGAAGATCCTCCTGATGTTTCTTGGGTACCAGAAGTCTTTTGGTGGTTAAAGTAGTTTCTGGATGGCACTGCAAACTTTAACCAAGGTCTGGGTTTTCTGTGTGAGGGCAGCTGTTAAAATAACAAAATTGGAATGTTTCAATGAGATCTACCATTACACTGATTATAGACTTTATTATTACCTTAGACTGATATCTTTCAGAGGAAATGTTTTTTTCTTAGCTCTTACAGAATTATGACCACTAAATGTTTTGGTCTTAAATTGTGAACTCTTGGGAGGGATGTAAATCAAGCAGATCAAGAGTCAGGACTCTGAGGTCAAACCACATGGCTTTTGTGAAAAAGCAAGCTCCCCTCAGCTTCTTTTCTACCCACAAAATGATGTAAAGAGTAGTCAACAGGTATCAATATCACTCATATTGTATTACAATTAATCAAGTAAGATCTAAGTCAAGTAAGACAAGTAATGTCTAGTTTTCTTTTGACATACAGCCTGTTACTGTTTTGTATGTGACTTTCATATCTTCTGTCTTGAAGTTTTGCTGTAAACCCACTGCTGATATATTGCATATGTTCAGTATACAATGCAATATATGCATTTTTTAATATGTATTGCCAATTGTCTTAATATAACAGATTATTTCATAAGACACTATAATTGGTTGCCTACTCTTTCCATCAGAAGTTTGCTGATAATGTTCTAATGTTCAAAAGTGCCCAGAGGCAATTGCCCCTTCTTTCTTCCCACAAGGCTGTGCCTTCTACGAGGCCAAGATGAAGAGACACCCTGAAAGGCTGGAGTGACTTGATGTGCTGTGTAATTTTGAGGGTTTTCCCAACTGTGTTGAGGAAATTCTACCCTAGATGGGAATCTAGAATAAATCCTGAAATTCTATCAGTAGATCAGTCTTAAACAGAGTAGGGTTTCTGAGGAGAATCATTCCTTGGAACCAAAGGCATAGGGGAAGTAAGTCCAAGTTCACTCCTGAGTGGCTGGAGCTCCCTGTAGACAAGAGCATCCAATCATTCTGAATTAGCAGAATAGCCACTGTTTCCATCTCTAACTTGCATATCCCAGAGACTAGCAGGTCTACTAAAATAATGACCACGTAAGCACAAACTACATAACATTTATGCAAAATCACTGAAGTTTTTACAAGAATTTTCAGTGAGTGTGCATACAATAACATAACACTGTAAATAATCTTAAAGACCATATGGAGTCTTCTACATAGAATGGCTCTTTAAAATGTGCTAGAGGGGTTAGAATGGAATTGCATTAAAATATTTTTCTTGTTATAAAAATGCTTTATGTCTAAAAGGCTTAAAACCTTGCTGGGTTTGATATTGTGCAGGTTGTATGTGCTTGAACAATAGACTGAATTTCTGAGTGCTGCTTTGCTCAGTGGTAATTTTTCCAAATCTCCATATCCTTATTATTAAGAATAAGCATCATATATAAATGTGATTCAGCCAAAAGATCTGCATTTAAATGACTTAGAAATCACAAGGCTTACATCTTGAAAAGGAAGAAAATTCAGGATTCAGAATGAAATTTCAGTTCCTCATTTTCATTCTTTCAAAGAGTTTAATAGTTAGTAATTGCTTAGGGTGACCATTTTAGGAGACAGCTGAATATATAGATGTGGGAATGAATAATAAAAATTAGCATTTATATAGCATCTTTCATTAGCAGATCCTCAAATCACCTTAAAAACATGAATTAATTCATCTTCGCGACACCTCTGGACAATGGATAAGTTGTTCTAATCCTTGAAGTAAAGTCATTTGTTCAAGGTCACAGAGTAAGTGCACAGCAAATCTAGGACCAGAATCTTTCTGTCCTGATCAATTTTACGCTGTCTCAAAGAGACAGTCATGTGCCTGAACATTAGCATGAGAGTAACTTTATAAAGTTCATTTAACCCTGGACAGACACTTGGTCTTATGGAATAAAGATGTGAAATGGATGAAATGTAGATGTATACAGCTAGCAGATTTTGGAGATAAGACTGTGGCCATGAAGATAAAGTCTGGTGTGGCTTCCTTTGTGGGCGGAGTGAGCCACACTGTCTGCAGTCAACCAGCAAGTAAGCTGATATTCTGACAATAGAGGAAAAGCAGAAAGATGACTAGGCTATCTACATGGAGTGTGGGGGGCAACAGTAGCCAGGAGGTGTCTTGAGACCTTGAAGACAATACGAAGATGAAAGTGAGTGACTATGTGGCAGCCATGGGGCCATAGAACAATTTGAGTCTTCTCTGAGTGAGAAGGGAGGTTCCGGCCACAGGGGCAACCTGCCTGGGAAACTGGGACGGCAGAGGATGGCCAGATGCCTCGGGGACTTTTCAGGGATGTAATAAAAAGATGTTCCTAGTAATTCAGGAAGCTGCCTCCAGAGGAGTGGGTGTTCACAATTTGACAAAGTGGGAAGTGGTGGGAGAAGAAAAAGAAGAGGGTAAAACCTGTCAGTTGCAGCCCAGAATGCAGTATTGGTGAGGAAAAGTGCAGGCGAGGAAAAACAAGAGTCAAAGGAGAAAGAAACAAAGCCAAAGAGTGGGTGGAAGTATTTATTCAAATAAGCAGGAGGCAACAAAGCAAGAGGGAGGCTCCCCAACCCTGAAGGCAGTGCCAGCAGAAAAGGCTCCAACCTCCAGGAGAGCTTGTTCAGCTAACCCCCAATTATTCAGCATAGAAAGTTTAATATATGCATCAAGTTTTTTGGCATGAAAGCATTTCCAGCTTCTCTCCCATCTTAATACTATCTTATGTCTTTCTTTCATGTAATATGTTAGCTACCATTTTCCAAACTGTATCCATTCCCAGAATGGACTTGTTAAGCAATTCTGAAAATTTTAGATTTCCACAATTAGGGATTCATTGCAATATGCACATGGCAGACTGTCTCACAATGGCTTCAGTCCTAGATGTCCTCTAATTGCTTAACATTGTCATCAGCATTTAAATCATTCACCTTCAATTAATGAGCAAAATGTGTTGAGTGCATGGTATGTATATAAAGCAAAAAACTACGAGGTACTGTGAAGCAAGTGGGGAAAAAAGAGGTATCGGCGTTCTCAAGCCATTGAGGACTATGAGATATATCAATAGTTTAAACCTTGGGCTGTGGTTCTATTTACTTTTTGAAAAATTATAGATATATCAGTGTAAGAAGATAGGTCAATATTTGTCTTGACTTATTGGAACATTCGATGGCTTGTAGCTGGTAGATCTAAATAGGACACATTTCCTTACTCAAAGCCTTCCCAACTTGTGTGCAGGTCCAGGGTCCACCTTCACCCTTTTTCCCCTGTGTCTGTCGGGGTTGATACAGGTTCCTACCTGGGTGAGAAGACTGGCCACTAAGAAACACTGTGAGAGATTGGAGGCTGGGGAAAAGAACGAATCCAGGGTGTTTTTCCCCCTCTTTCTGCTTTGGGCAGTACCTCATGTCTCCTTAGCTGTTCTGTAGGGCCTCCAGCTTCTGCCAGGTGCCTCAGCCCCCGGGCTTTGGTCGCTGTGTCATCTCCCTTTGTCCGTCCAGCCTGGCAGGCGGTGGTGGGCAGTAGCTCCTTCTCCTGTGAATCCCTGGGTTCCCTCATGATCCCTTTTGTGGCTTCTCAGTTCCTCCATCACTGGAATTCCTGTGAAACAATTTGCTCCAATGTAAGCACATTAAGTGCTTAGCTTAGCTTTGCCTTAGCTTTTCTCATAACTAAACAGAGTTAGATAGCAAATTGCACAATTTCTTTTTTAAACAAAGTTCTGCTACTCCAGGTTTTCTGAACATTCAGATATAACTTAACAATGTATCTCAAAACATGCTCAGATAAATCTCTCTCAATGTATAAATGGGTAAAAAGGGACACCATTCTAGGCTAACTTTTTATACACCAGTTTTCCTCTGGACATGAATTATAGAGCTCTCAGCGTAATGGTTTTGAAAGGTAAAACATTTTAGCTATAGTGGCACATCACAGGTGCTTCCCTTATGGCTGTTGTGAACATCAAATTGGATAATGTATGTGAAAAACCCTTTGAACATTGTAAGGAGCACTTCAGATGTAAGGTCGTGTGATTATTATTTCATTACCATTATATCTTGAATATCGGTAAAGAAACTTGATTGCTGTACTAGGTCAGTATTCAGGAAATTAGACAAAATGTCATGGCCATACTTCTGTCACTAACAGAAACCATTGTAGGACTGACCATTGGGCAGAGCATCTTTTTCTTTCTGAAAATTTTTTTCCTCATGTAGCTGTGGTGAAAGAAAGGCTTGCCCTTCTTCAGTGTTTTGTTTTTGCTCCTGGATTAGGAAATTTTGTCTTTTATGCAGGCGTACAAGCAAAATTAGCTCAAATAACTCATTTTTCAAAATTAATGATTCTCGAGTTTCATTTACACAGATATTTTGAATGGATTTGACATCAAAGCTTTCTCCTTGAGTGGGTTCATTGCTCAGTCTGTAATGAAAACTTTTAATGGCAGTCACATGGCATTTATTAGTCCATGGAATTTATTCCCCACTGTGAATCTTCTAGTATCTTGTCCAACTTAATTTGCAAAGGCACAAACAATGAAGTATTCCCTTTGAGAAATTATTCATCATTCTACAAGGCTTCGCTATGGACAGATGCCATTATACACATCCTTGCTAAGTATTCCTCTGAGTAGCCTCGTACTGGTGTGCATTTTCTTACTCCGAAATCATCCTAAAGAATTTTCCCCTATGTTAGTGGTAGGCCTGCATTCTTCTAAATGGTCTCTATCCTCTTGGCTGTCAATAGATCTATTCAAAATGGTTGTCTTTGTGTATATAGCCCACATGTTTATCCAAATTCTCCTGGAGTATTCCTGAGAAAAAGAACAAAACACAACCAAAATACAAGTCATTCTTTTGGATTTGTTTGGCTTTCATAGTGTAGCTCCTTCAATCTTTCATCAATAATTTTGTGAATGTCTACTATTATGCCAGGCCCTCTGATAGATGCCAGGGATATAAAAGTGGCCAAGACAGATGTGGATCCTGCCCCTGTGGTGAATAAACACTATGGAAGAGACAGATGATGAACTGTTAACAAATGAATAATCTAAAAGAGTGTGCTGTGCTGGGTAATAACCATGGAGTGTGAGAGACAGACTTCTTTAGATGAGGTGGTCTGGGAGGCCTTCTGAAGCTCCACAGGGTGAACAATGAAATTAAGGAGGAACATGGCTTGTGAGGCACCAAAGGATCGGGGGTGTTTCAGACAAAAGAAACTGCAGGTGAAGAGGTCCTGAGGCAGGAAAGAGCTTGGAATATTCTCATAGGATTAGAAGACACATGTAGCAAGGGGCAAGCTTCTTAAGACCGAGTTGGAATAGGAAGAAGAGACCAGATTTTGCAGAACCTTGTAAAACGAAAGAAAAAATTGAGGACAGTTAGGCAACTGTCATGATCATTTCTCTATCCATCCATCCATCACTTTGATGGTTTGGAATAGAAAGGATTAGGATCCAGTGGTAGTGGGAGAGGTAGTAGAAGTGGAGCAGAAAGTTGGAGGACCGTTAGGAGACCACTGAGGTCATCCACACAAAAGATAAGAATGCCTTTGACTGTGGAGGGCAGATCAAGATGTGTTTTGGATATAGAACAAATGGCACCACTGGTGGATTTGATGTGCAGGATGAGAGGCAGGGAGGGCTGAAGGGTGACTCCTAAATGCCTGGCTTCACCAACTAGATATGCAACATTTCCTGTGACAGGAAAGAAAAGGGTGTTTGCAACTTAAAAGATGGTATTGAAAACCCTAGGAATGAATGATTTCATCCAAGAGAGAATATAAGAAAAAAGAAAACTATGGAACTCAACATTTAGAAGGCAGGGAGATGAGAAAGAGCCAGCAAAGGAGACTTGGCAGAACTACAGCAAATAAGAAGGAGGAAAAGAAAACAAAAGGAAAAGCTGAGAGAGATGAGGAAGGGATTAACCTTCAAAAGCTTCTGAGAGTCCATTAAGATGAGGAGAGAAAACTGACCTTGGAAACCGTCCAGATGGAGCTCATCTGAGACCTTGACAACAAGAATTTTAATGGAATGTTGAGGACAGAACAGAAGTTGGGGTGAGTTCTAAGTGGGAAATTAAGAAAAGGAAAGAGCATAGAAGAAACGTCACCTACTAAGACAAAAAGGATTTGTATCATGGATTTGTATCAAGTTATTTGGGAACTGGGGGATGTACAGAGAAAGGGACTTATATCTTCCTAAAATATGTCAACACCATCCGGGCTTATTTTAAATTTATATGTAGCATTTCTTCAATTATCAACTTATCATAAAAATCGTTATGACTTGATCACTTTTCTTCATTGATTCTCATCTTTTAAACATATAACCATTCTTTCTAACCACTTTCCTACCTTAAAATAACATTCCAGAGAGCTCAGAGGGACATTTGAATGAGCATGTAAGTCAGTCACAGTTTCCACAGACTACAGTGCTTTGAAAGACTCTCCAGCACATTGCAAAACAGACTGAGAGATAATGAGTGTTATAATGAGGAAGCGATAAACAGAAGTTAACATTCTGGTCCTTCCATTCCATCACAGATTTCCCAATGCAGATACTTCTTTAAGATAAAATAGATTTTGCGATGGGAGACCCATCATGAAAGTGAAGTCGGCCACTGTGTTGCATCATGGCTCATAAACTATCTCATGTTAGAATGATTTTAAGTTATTTTATTTGATACAAATTATTGTAAATTGCCATCAGATTTTTCTCTCAAATAAGTAGCATATCGATGCGTTTTTTCTCCTTTAAAATATAATTGACAAGTAAAAAGTTCATCTGCCTGACGTTGCTTTATGCTTGCAGAGTGTCTCGGTCCCACTGCTGTCAGCCTGGGATTGACTGGATCCCGTAATGTTATTCTTGCTGAGTTCTAGGGACAATCAGCAAACAATCTTAGCTATGAACCATCACCCCTTATACCACTGAGCAGTCACTGAGCAACAGTGGAGAAAACACAGGGTTTGCAGGCAGAAGACCTGAGTGGGAATCCCAGCCCATGTGATAACTACCCAGGTGAAGTAGGCAAGTTATTTGAACTCCTCTGGTCCTCAGTTTTCCTCATTCATAAACGGGGATAATGCATAGTACTTTCCTAACCATTCCACAGGGCAGTTAGCATGTTCAAACATGAAAGCACTTTATCAAAGGTCTGAACACTTGGTCAGGATTGTGCGGATATGAATAATGTGCACATTTTATCTCCCTTGGACTCTCAAAGTCCGCCACATTTTTTTCCGCTCTCTAATTTTTGTCTTCACTGCTGTATTCTCCAGCCCACCTCCTCACCTTACCCCCAACTATCTTTCGGCTGTTTTGATTGAAATCTGCTTCACGTGTTCATTTCCTAGTCTAATCCCTCAAGGTTGCTAGTTCCGCTATACCCTTAGGTTAGCATGTGATTTTAATAAAGTGAATAGATGAGAGAGAAACTTATTGATGGGAGTACATCCGTTTTCTTTTCCATGTTTCACATCCGCATAGGTGGCATCTGCTCTCATAGAGAGAATCTATCTCTGCTGTTCCTCTGGGTTCCTATCTTTTGTTCTTGCTCCTGAAATCGGGAGCCTTCAGCAATATGCATCCATCCACATTTCCAGTTCTTAGGCAACACAGCTTTGCATTCAACGAAGAAGGTAGCATATGGCTGTTATGACCTTTGCAACAGAGAAGCCCTCAACACGTGCAGTGGATGGGCCTCTTTGCTGGCTAACTGAACCTTTTTCATTAGGTTTCACTATTTAATTTTCAAATGGAACACAAAGCGTGTGACTCATATTCTGTTACTAATTGCTTAACACTGTTTCCATGCTTGAATTTTGCTGTATTAGGAAAGAATTTTGCTTAACGTATACTTACAGAAGGTGTCCTGCTGAGTCACAGTGCCAAGAAGGCAAAGCGTCCGAGAGTAGAAGGGAAACCCTGACATTTGGTCTAACATCTCACAGCAAAGCGGGCTGCAGTGCGCTGGAGCCTGGCTCTTACACAGCACAGTCAGACAACAGCAGTGGCAGGGAGATGGCAAAGGAGGGCTGGGTTAAACGGCTTCCCACGCGCGTCTCTTCTTGCAGGATGTCACCAGGGCTGGCCTAGGGTATGCTGGCCACAGGGAGCAAAGTGAGCTCAGGCTGACTTTCCCTTGAATAATGCAGCCCCTTTCTCAGCGCTCTCCACAACAGCACTGAAAGACGCGGTTCTCAGTCTTTAAGCAGCCCCACCAAAATCAAATGATTTTGGAACTTCTAAACTTTTAATTAAACAAAATCTCTCTTTGGGTATGTTACTTTCTGTTTACTGCAACATGCTTTGTGGGGTTGGTTACCTAGGAAGGTTCCAGGTCTATAGTGACGATTTTAACTCTCACTGGAGAAATTTAGTCATATTTTCCAGTAAACTGCATTAGTTCCTTTCTTTCTCTCCTGATACTCAACAGTTACAAGAATCTCTCACCTGTCTTGGATATGATTCCCTCGTAGGTTATTGAACTTTACGCTATAGCTATTGGGATGGGAGAAGAGGAAAAAATAAAACAGAAGAAGTTTGTCCAAAGGTTTATATATTTTCCCAACTTCCTGGATATTACATGTTGTTTAATATTTATTAATTCCCCCTGTATTTCATTCCCACTTCTTCAAAAAAAGAAAAAAGAAAAAAAGAAAAGAAAAGAGAAAAAAAACCTGTATGGAAACTTTTGATCTCCAACAATTTGGTGCACTCTTTCTATATTTATCAGCTATCTCCTTCTACAGCTAATCATTCTAAGAATCCAGTGACTGCTTAGAGCAGATGTTTAGAACACCTTCCCTGCACTAATATTATATAATCACATTAATTTCATTTTAATCATGTTTTCTGATTTTATCAAGGCATATTTATCTGTAACTAGATTCGAGAACTGTTTAACTGAGTCAGAGGCATAGTGAGGTATTTACATCTATATCCATGTCCTGCTGAGGTGTAGACTGTTATTCGTTTTACTAAATTAGAACAAATACTTCAGTTCCTAATGCCTAGCACTGAGAGGGACTTTCCTGTCATGGAGGACTACCAAATACCAAGAAATTTATGGGTGAGACCTATATAGAACTTTGGAATATAGACAGAGGGTTGGATAGAATTTGGTAGAAATGAAGATTGCAGGGGGATGGTGCAAGGTCTTGAGAGCTAGATGATTTTCCCACACAGCTTTGAACCCTTTGTGTCTATAAAGTAGTTTTGCTGTAGTAGACCTAAAGTCTCCCTCAAGATTGAATGTTTTGTGTGAATTTTCACTTAAGTTTTTTTCCTTATTGAAAAAATTAGAGTTAAGAGGCCAAGAGAAATATGTTGTATATTTATAGTCTTCCATTTTAAAGGAAGTCCAAAGTGAAAATGGAATAATGTGAGTGGAATAGTTTGAAATCATAAAAATGTTCACAGATTCTTACGTGCAGGAAATACTTATAACACAATGAAGCAGGATTATCTTATTGAAAGCAGTAATTTTTGTTTTATTTGAATGACTGAACATAACTTTATTGGTTTTTCTTCTTTTTAAAAAATATCTAACAGAGAAGAAAATCACGATATTCAGACCTCGACTTTGAGGTAAGTGTCTAAGGATTATTTTTTTAATTTTAATTGCTTGAATTCAAAGTTGGTGTATAATTACTTAAACATGTTACCCTGTGCATCTGTGTAGGAGTTCTACTTTTTTTTAAATTAAATGAGAAGTCAAACATTTTTAATTAAAATCCCTACTGTATAACTAGTTGTAGAAAAAAAATTTAAGTTCTAACTGCTTTAAATGTATGCTAAGACTGAGATTTTCCAGACAAGTAAAGAATCCATTTCATAAATGCTAAGATAAGCAGGCAATTTATGTTGAGAGTTGAACTTGGACAATTTTTTTACCTCCATCAGTTTGTTGGGAGGTAGGAATTTCGGTTTCTTGATTTTTCATATTTAAAACAATTGTGTTTGTTTTACTTCAGTGAGGACATGACGAGAGCCGTGTGAGGGGCTTTGGCTGGGTAGCTAGGGTTCCTCAAGACTGACTTGCCTTGAGTCAGTGGTACCATAGGCTCCCTGTGGTACCTTCCAGACTCTTTTTTCCAATAGCAAGTGTTGGTTCAACGTGCTCCTGTGTTTGGTGAATGCTTTTTCACAGATATAAACAAGACGAAGATGTTCATTTTCCAATTTACATTGAATTTGTAATGCTGCTGTAATACTGATGCTAGAAATTACTGAAATCATACCGTTTGAGCAGCTTGTGCTAAGTACAAAATTAATGATGTTGGAGCGTCACATAAAATGCACTTATGCATCTTGTTAATTGGATATGATTCATAGCCTGCTGACATAATTGGATATAATACATTATCAATTTCTCCAGCATATTTGTGCTGTTGTGATACTTACACAGAGCTTAACACTCTTAGCTGATATTCCTAAAATTACAGAAGCCTCCCAGAACATGGAAACTCATAATTCCATCATTTCATTTATGTAGATGAGTGTTGTAGCTCAGTAATGCACATCAGGTATCAAAAGGGAGACAATTGTTTTTATTTACAAGTGAGCAAGTCCTGATTTTACCTTGAATAGAGTCTAAGGAGAATTGGTCTTTTTTAGGCATATTTCAGGAGTATTTGTACAAGATACAAAGTAATGATAATGAATCTGACCTCAGTGATTACGTGGCACATGTTAGTACTGATGTGGCTCAATTGTAGTAACCTGGCACAGAGCCAATATTTCATTATATTCTAAATTGTTAAGGTAAAATTATCAAGACTATAAATTCAAAGAGAAAATAAGCAAAAGTCTTCACTTTAAGATTCTTTAGTGCCTTTTAATGGACAGATATTTGGGGGTTTTTTCTATTAATTCTTCAGGTAGCCAAAAAAGAGGATCATCCGGTGTATGTGTGTGTGTGTGTGTGTGTGTGTGTGTGTGTCTATATATTCCTGAAAACAATCAGTTGTTGTGTTAGTACAAAGGGAAGGAGGTGGGAATTAACCCACTAGGCATCAGTGATAAAATATAGTAAAAATCTAGATCTAAAATTAAGCCTCAGTGCAACCAACTAAAGTTATGTAATTGCCAGCACTGAAAAGTAATCTAATCATACAGTGTCCTTTGGAGCATTAGAAAAATTGTTATTTTTCTTTTGTATTTGTATTTGTATTTTTCTCTATGGCAACTGGTAGCAGACTCCCTAAGCGGGTCCTGCTTCCTGTGCTTAGGATTCCAACATACAACCAGGATATTATCGAAACATCTGCTGGTAACGAAAGGAAGTGACAACACTGCAACCCTGGATATTTTCTTGTGCTCTTTAATTACTTTAGTTATTGCGTGATTTCTATAGGTGTCAAATCTTGCCAGAAAAAGTCTTTGAGGTATTACTTCTCTTTTAAGCAACCGTTTACTGGTCCCCTTCATCCCCTTTGTCTATGTGCAACTACATTTATGTAGCAGATGTCTCATAGATTGTGTTCAGAAAAATTATGGCTGCATTGAAACGTTTAACACAATCTATCTATCCTTTATGGATGGTCCTTGAAGAAGAGTTCAAGTTGTCCCCTCCCCATTTTAATTCAGGCTGGATAAATTAAGTATGTTTATGTCCATCTTTCTGATAACCCTCACCCAACCCCAGCAAGCTTTACCACACAATGGCCAACTCAGGCATTTTGTCACTGACAGACAAACTTTGCCTCCTGGACTCCTGAGAGCATCTTCCCTTCACACACTCCCCAGAATCTACACATGATAACAATATTCTCTTAACTCACATATCCATAAAACCCTGTGGGTAAGTGTCATACATGGGAAGAGCCCTTTCATGGAGCTGATCTCCAAGACAATATTGAGCAAAGAAAGCAAAAGGTTGACTGGTCATAAAATGGTGGAACATGGATTCTTACTTTCTGGAAAATACACAGAAAATACTGTAGTGATGACCCTATGTTCTGTGACCAAACCTTTTATTGGATTTGTATTCCCAACTCCAAGCAGAGACTTGGTATATCGTAAGCATCCAATAAGGCTTTGTTGAGTGAGTGATGAAAAATTGAATTTTTAGTCTGGTTTGCTTTAATAAAAAATGATCAAGCACTATATCTGAGTTGGGGCAGAGAGCAGTGTAGAAAATGGACCACTAGGGAGGTAACACCTCAAAGATAGCCACATGGGACTTCAAAGCTACCCACATCAAATATAACTTAAGGAGCTAGAAACGGCAGGTAGAAATTCCCAGAGGAAGAAAAGGCATAGAGGTTGGTTGAGTGTGGCATGTGCAAGAAACAAGAGGCAAGTCAAAATTCACCATAACATGGGGTCTGTGGAAGAAAAGCACAGACAGAGGGGGTAATTTAGAAACCATATAGTGAAGGGCTTGTGACCATGGAAACAATTACCTGATTTGTTACTAAAAGCTGCTAAGTCTTTTCTGTTGTATTTTGTTTTGTTTATTTTTAGTGAGGAATATTTTGAGGTCTAATCTGGGCTACG
Organism: Eubalaena glacialis; assembly: GCF_028564815.1. Classification (NCBI taxonomy): domain Eukaryota; kingdom Metazoa; phylum Chordata; class Mammalia; order Artiodactyla; family Balaenidae; genus Eubalaena; species Eubalaena glacialis. The sequence continues at coordinate 93,146,260 of NC_083727.1, forward strand.
GAAAGATGAATATGGCAGTAATAGGAAGGAGAGATTATAGTATGGTGAACGAGGAAGTTGAAATATAAATTAGGAAGTGACTAGTCGAAGAAAGAAGAAATGAAGGTTCAGAGGTGGTAGGAAAGGAAATGGATAAAGGGACACTGCAGAGTCAAGATCAGATCCTTAACTGAGCATAGGGTCAAAGGGCAGGAGAGCAGAAGAAAGATAGCTCTATGGGTCTGAGCCTGGGTTCCTACTAGTACCACAAACAGATCCAGGGAAGCCAAGGAGACATCTAGCTAGGATGAGTTGCATTTTAATACTTTGGGGATTAAGGTGCCTAATATGATGTAAAATCAAAAATATTTGGCAGGTGGTTTAAATTGTCTGTCTTGGATTGAGGACGAAGCTCAAGGAATTCTTAGGAATGCTATTACAAACCTCCATTCTGAAACCGTAATAGACATTGTTATCCTTTCCAGTGTTAAAAATACATAGAGAGAGGTATCTATTTTGTATCTTCTCTTTCAAAACCATGGGGATAAACCTTGTCACATTCTTCCATGGGAACCATGCAGCCTCTTAAACACACCTGAGAATGTTCCTTTGACTTTTCTAGTGAGTCCTCCACTCCCAGTAAACCCATGCTTCTCACTCTGGGCAATGGTGGTGGGCAGCAGGCACAAGACAGCACCGATCCAGGGTGATCACGAACTATCTTTGTGGGGACTTAATTTTATTGGAAGATTTGGGAGAACATAGTCAAGTAAGATAAAATGTTATTTTATACTGATGTGAACACAGCTAAGCTATGACATAGAAGATAAAATTTAAATTAATTTCTAAATATCAATAGAAAGCATACGATTTCTTAGAAATGTCCTTTTCATAAAAGGCCCCTTCCTGTTTTGTCCCCGACCCCCAGCAGTGGGTACATTTTGTTAGGCAATGTGCACATTTTGGGAGGAAAAATTTGAGCACTGCAAACTTGGCTATATCCATCTCTTGTAGCTTCCTCAATTTAAACTGTTGCAAAATTATTTATTTGTAGCCAAGTATACTCTTGAGTGACAGTGACTATATATATATATATATATATATATATACACACACACCTTATTCAGTCTTTTCAGACCTTTTGTCTGGTTTCTTTTAAGCCCTGAGTACATATTTATTCAAATAGAAACATGTTTGAAATGTAAATAGACACTGTAATGTCAGACAGTTCAAATGGCTGCAGGTTCTGTCTTATGGATACATTGCGACTCTGGCCAAAGAAAAGTACATAAATCATCCCCTTCCCACAATGTGGCTTTGATTTGATAGTCAACCTTAATTCCTGCAGTGTCTCTTGCTTCCTTGACATGGGTTTTCACATCACTGCAGACTAGTATTCAACAGCCCACTCTGGATTGAAGACTGTAAAGCAGTGAGACGAGGAGAGATAAACCTAGTTTTATATGAGTAAATATGGACATTGGCAGCATAGCTATATAAACGCCTAACACTGAAAAGGTAATTCCGGCCAAGTGGTTTCTAATTCCTAACAACACATGATTTCCCAGCCCCATAATCTAAAGTTTATAGCCGGGAGATTCTCCAATTTTTTCTAGCAATTTCTTTCCATTTCTAAAAGTTTATATATAGTAAAGCCTATTTTATCTGTAATTCAGACTTAAAGAGGTTCCAACTCTATGATTCAAGACTCTGAATTTGGAAGAGAAAATCTTCAGTTTGTTTCAAACCACCTGCAGGCCCTTCATAAGACACTTGTACGGGAAATAAGGGAGCACAAGAGGACCAGAACAGGGAGGGAGGCTTTTTGTCTGGGGCCAATAAAATGAGTCTTCCCTCCAGTGGGGAGACCTCTTGAATAGAAGGAGAGGGGGCAAGACTGATGATGGCCTTCCAAGGCCTATGTATCTATGTATCTATGACGTCGCATTCATTTAATTTATTCCATACCCATCTGCCGAGCACTGTGCCAGGTGTCACGGATGCAAAGTCACTGCCCACGAGGTGTTCAGAGACAAAATAAGGAGACCAGAATTGCAGTACTGTGGGACCATTGCAGGGTGATCAATATCCACAGAGTTCATGGGCTCTCTACAGAAGGCCCCTCACCCACCCTGGACTGTTTCGTCTCCTTTTCCATCAGAAAAAATGAGATGGCATAATCACAGACTTGAATGGTCTGATAAAGGATGCTCCCTGAATCTGCGGGGTCCATCTAAGACAGCAAGCAGCATGCAGAGAGAATTCACTTGGATTCAGAATGGATTCCAACCTCCCACCACCTGTGTGAGCTGGGAGCTTTACCCGCCTCTCAAGCTAAGTCTCCTAATCAGTCAAGTGAGATAGGGACCACCACCTCCCAGGGTTATTGTGAGGATTGGGAAAGATAATAATGGCTACTCTGGCTCTTACCTGTGTGCTCCAGTGATGTGATTTATAGCCCTTTTTAAGTCTTCAAAACAATCTTACAAGGTTATTCTGACTACTGAAACTGTGGCTAAAGGGAGGTTGAGTTTTGGGCCTCTTACCACACAACTTGAAAGCCATGGAAGTAAGATCGAAATCCAAGTTTGTCCAGACCTAGAGCTGTTAGATTTGATACGTCCCAAGTATTTAATCAAGGAGATTGTCTGGGATGTAATAGGAGCTCAAGACATGAAGTTTATTCACATCCTAATTTTTCTCAAATATCTGAAATTTCATGAAAGTGCTTTACAGTGTATCACTTTTTCTCTAATTTCAACAATTAAAAGGCTGCCAAGACTGCCTCCCTTGAATTACAAAGATATAAAATAAAAGATAAGAGTTCTATGAAAAAAGCTATTCGGGAGACACTACTTTTGTGCAGTTAGGTGGCTGGTCTTCTTGGGATGGAACTTCAATACAGCTTTGAAAAAGGCTGAGTGATAATAATCTGAGTGCAAGGGAGCATTGCCAAGCATTTATCTTTATTGCAAAAGATGCCTGTAATATTTGAAAGGCGTTATCACTGAAGGAACCTGAATTTTATATGTATTGCCGATTAGAATGTATTTGATTGCTTAAATAGAAAATCCATGAGAGTTACAGTTTTGTCGCAGAAGTCAATTTCTTTGAGACACAGGATGTTTAGGTCACAAAAGAAAGAAAAAGGTAAACAGATAAACACTAAGGTCTGTAAAAATCCAAAAAGAGCCATCAAAATGAACCAGTAAGATCTATAAGCATGAAAACTTCTAAGTAGGTGAGCAAGATGATCAAAGGCATGACTGCTTCAAATAAGTAATTATTTAGGCAAGTAAATAAATCAAGGGAAACCCTTATTATTTGTGACAACTAAAACTGCAGCTTAAGTTTTTATCCCAGAACATTACTGGAATAGAAACCATCCAATATTCACTGTGATGCTGGCTTTCTTGTCAATGGAACCTTCCCCACTAAGAAAAGCAAAAAGATGTACTTGAGTTTATGAACAAGACAGAATCATGCATGGAAGGTCAAACTGGGCCCATGACAGATATGTGAGCTATCCCTTGGCAACCCTAATGTGACACTCCTCTCAGAACCAGCAGGCCATCATTGCTATGGTGCTTTCTGGCTGTGCTAAGATGGCAGTTTCAAATTAGAATGATTATCTGGCATGAGGATGTTTCTAGATAGGAAGGGCCCTGTATTTTAGCATCTAAATTTTTCATTTGTCTTTATATTCATTTCAGGGTCCTTGAGCTTTATTGTTCAGAGTAGCTTTCATGAACTTACGGAGAACACTGCAAACTGCTTTTTGGTTATATCATAGTGGTATCCACCATATACATTTCTGAGAATGTCTTAACAATCCAACTCCTCAAAATAAAATCCACTTGGTTCAGAATCAGGCACTGCCCATTCAATCAGGATATGATTTAAAAACTCCTATCAGTTAATGTGTTCTCATTTCCATGGGATATATTTGACACTTTGTTTGCTTCATTAAACATGCTTTACCCATCAGAGATATTTGGTTACAAGAGACAGAGAGTGACTTTGACTGACAGACAAAAGAGAACTTTGTTGGAAGGATATGGAAAAACTCACCTCTTGGCAGGGGACGGTAAAGACCTTGATGGACAGTTCCCCAGTGCAAAGTCGGGACCCTCTGATGAAATAAAAGATAAATGGAAGACGACACAGCAAACTCACCGCAGGGCCACTTTAGAGCAGGCGTGCTGTGCCAGTAGTATCAACCATCTTAGAAGAAAATAAGTCCATCTCTTTGGAAAGGAATGATCTCCTTGAGGAAAGGGGATTTGGGCATAAGATTAAAAGTTGTACTAGGAATTCTCTGCATTTTATAAAATGGAAGAAAGAGAACAAACACGATGCAGGAATAACTGATTTGAGAATTTGCAACTTAAAAAAGTATATGTAAAGATTGGGGAACTGACCTCACTTGGATTTCTCTTAGCAAATTTCCCTGTCACTTACTGCTATAACAGCACCGCTTGTTTTCCTTACCACAGTCTAATTTAACTTGCATTTGAGTTATTATGTGATTAATACCTACGTCCTCCATTACACCTCAAACTATAAAAGGGCAGGGACTCTACCAGATTTTGCACACCATTGTTACTCCCCCATTTAGCTCAATATGTGATGTCATGAATATGTATTAACTGACAGAATGAAATATCGTTAGAGAAATGTCAGTACTATGACATCACTCTACTGCACCCTAGCACAAAGTAACTGTGTGGTTAGACTCGTTATCATGAAAAACACTATTTGTAAGTTAGAGCCAGAGTCAATATTCTGATGACTATAGTTTTGTTTTGTTTTGTTTTTTTAAAACATTCCCCCCCTTCTCCACCCCAAGTTCCCTGAAAGTCATCAGACCCACCCATCCCCACCCCACCGTCAGAGTCTGGCTCCTGCAAAAAAAAAAAAAAAAAAGCATTCCTTGTAACACAAATTCATATTTTAGTCAGTGTCTTAGGATCTGGTGCTGCTGGAAATATTTGCCTCCCTAAGGACAGAATGTACTGCATTGTTTGCCAACTACTTGGTCCTCAATATCTCTCCATCATGTTGCTTATGCAAATCCCCCTCTCATCAGTCCCCATCAGCTATCACTAGTCAAGTTACGTTTGCCTGGTGTTTCTCTGTAAACCCTGCAAATCTGTTTCTTGTACTCTCCCCAGAACTGCAGGGAAGTTAATCACTCTGTAGCCGGGTGCTGTGTTTCATGCTCCTGTCACCACTGATGGTGCCATGTTCCCACCCTCCCCACCTGATTCATCAACAGCGAGCTCCTAGAGCTCAGAGGAGCCAGGGTGGAAATAATCCAGTAGAGCAAGACTTAAAATGGCAGAATTCTCTCTTATGAAAGTAGGCTAGTGAAAATAGAAGAATTACCTAAACAAAGTATTGCCTAAACACAGATTCATTAAATATAGGAAATTGAATTGGCATAAGAGAGAAGAAGTCTTTTTAAGATATGTTAAAAGTGCCATTTGCATTTTTCTTTTGCCATTTTTGTTCTCAAGGAGATAAAGTGTTCTGCGCAAATGTCTTTTGAGAAGAAAATTGGGCATTATAGATCTTCCTCCAAAGATATATTTCTTTTTTCAAAACAAATCCTGACTTTTGAAAATATTTGGTAATTAAAACAATAGACCAAATGTTCAAATCCTAACTCAGGCATGAATATAGTATACCCATGCAATCCACAAGACCAAATGGTGAGTTATGAATCACATGCTTAAAAAAACTATAAAATCTTACACAAACATGAAGGCATAATCTTGGAGAAGCACCAAAACATTGAAATTTTTAACTTTTAAAAATCACAGTAGAGGAAGGTATTTTGTCCTTTACACTTGTAAATACAGGGGATTTATTATCTAACTCTTCTTTGTTAGTGCTCTTTTAAATGCTCTGTAACAGAAAAAGATTCAGCTCATGATATTATACCTACCCCAAGGTCATTTTTTATTTCTGACTCTATTTGTTGAGTTATGATGAAGTTGGAAGAAGTATATCACCAGGGATGAAGAATATCAATATATTTGTATCTGTGGTTGTAGAAGCTCATCAACCACACAATTTATGCTCTGAATTCTAAGTGTTAAGATTCTGTACCATTTTGTAAACAAATATGTGAAACCTATGGGTCAGATTTTCCTTCTGCGAAGCTCAATCACTATTCACAGGGAAAGTGTAAGATTTTAGATCTCACATTATATTTCAGACACTTTAGTGCTTTGAGTCAGCCTTAAATGGCAGGCCCTGGGATTTTGCTTCCCCTTTAGTACAGCCAGCTAAGATTTTAGTGTTTATAGAAATCAAACATAAAAATGTAATATCTCCCATGACAAACACTGAGAGACTGTGGTGCTTTACAAGTCAAAATTTTTAAACTTTTTTTTTTATATTGTAACAATTTTTGTAAAACAGCTTTAACTTTGAATGATGAAAATCTTACACAGGAATGACTGCTATATTTTTAATGCACCCACAGGAGAAAACTGTTTTTTGGTAATCTTGTAAATGGAAGAAATAGCCAATTCTTCATGTTCCAGAAGTGCTGACCATAAGACAAGGATTTGGTGCAAACCATTTGCATTTGTGGCATCTCCTGGGACCTTCTAGTTCCTGCAAAACTTGATTTCCCTTATTAGCGTAGCAAAATACTAAATCTCTTCTTTTAATGCATAAATCAGATTAGAAATGAGAGCCATCTTACTCTCTTTTGCAGAAGGTCATGCATACAAGGAAGAGGCATATGGAACTGTTTCAGGAACTCAATCAGAAATTTCAAACTTTGGACAGATTTCGGGATATACCAAATACAAGCAGTCTGGTGAGTATGCTTTACTTCATCGGCGCCTGATGCCACAATAAAGATGCATCATGTCAGCTGTCACCCCTGCCTTCGGGAAGCTCCCAGTTGTCTTGGGAACACAAGAGTGGCAAACTGAAAACTAAGTAATAATCCCCCGAAGGTGCTTTGAAATGTACTAAGAGGCAAATTAAGAATGACAGAGTCTTTAAGGTTTTTATTCATATTTCAAATGTTCTCAATTATAAGGTCTAATTGGAACTAGTTATATATCAAAAATGTGCTGGATTCACCTGGACCTTTTATCATCAGAGTTAAAAGTCAGTTAATTCAAATTTCCAAGTAGTTGACTAAATATTTTCATTTGAATGCCTGGCATTTTAAGGTCATTAAATGTAATATATATAGCCTATATAATATAGATAGATAATATATATTATAAATATATAACATATAAATAACATATATATATCTGTCTCTCTCTCTCTCTCTCTCTCTGTCTATATATATATATATATATATATATATATATAGACAGAGAGAGAGAGAGAGAGAGAGAGAGAGAGAGAGAGAATTGCTACCAAAAACTAGAGTGGTGGGTTTTGTCTACCAGAGTTTCAGGATACACATCAGCACTGGGGGCTTTGATTGTTGATTGCGGCCATTCTCTTCACTCATTCCCACTACTATAATGCTAGCATAGGATGTAATCAAATAAAATGATGTTTTGCAGCTACTATGTGCATGGCACAATCAAAGCTCCAGAGAAGGCTATATCATTATTCGTGAGAGCACTGGAGCAGGCATCCAGAAATCAGTATGATGCTTCAACAAGATATTTCAGTTTTATGATGGTGCAAAAGCAATATGCATTCAGTAGAAGTTGTACTTTGAATTTTGAATTTTGGTCTTTTCCCAGGCTAGTGAGATGTGGTCCAGTACTCTCTCGTGATGCTGGACAGGGGCAGAGATCCACAGCCCCCACTCAGCCCCAAGATCACGAGGGTGAACAACCGATACACTGACAACCGTTCTGTACCCAGACAACCATTCTGTTTTTCACTTTCAGTGCAGTATTCCATAAATTATGTGAGATAGTCAACACTTTATTATAAAACAGGCTTTGTGTTAGATGATTTCGTCCAACTATAGGCTGATGTAAGTGCCTCAGCACCTTTAAGGTGGGCTGGGCTAAGCTATGATGGTCAGTAGGTTAGGTGTATTGAATGCATTTCGACTTATGATATTTTCAACTTATGATGGGTTTAATGGGACGTAACCCCGTCATAAGTTGAGGAAGATCTGTAGAAGAAAGCTCAAGCAAGAGCTATCTGCTTGAGCTTTCTAGCAGATAGTTAGCTTCTGCTAAGAACTCGAGAGCTCAAGAACGATCTTGAGCAAGTTACAAAGCTCAATTTCTGAACCTCAATTTTCTCCTTCTAATTTGGGCATAGAAAAACAGTCATTAGTAATACGCTTCCTTCGATCCTCGCACTTTCCAAAGCGGGTGGGACCCTGAGATGCTACAAGCTGAGACTCAGCTCTGAGAGCTGGAGCTGGGACAGCCGTCTGACTCCACGCTTCTCCTCTCCAAGCGTGGCACTCCTTCTTTGCCTCACACTTTTGCAGGCCCTGGCTGGACCTACTCCTCCCAACCTCTGGCGTTCTGAAATACATGTCACTCTAAGGTATTTTGGGTCACTTTCTAATGCTAGTGATTCTTTCATACGTGTATGGGTCTTAATCCTGGCTTCCTGATTAGTATCATTAGCTTATCAACAGCAAGAATTTATGTCTTTGTGTTTTTCTTGTATTCTTCTCAGTACTAAGTATGATGCTGGTCATGCATGGTAAGTTACCAGTAAACGACCGCTCTTGATTTCTTGCATGTCTAATAGTTTAATCTGCATTTGTTAAATGAAGGTTATCAGAAATATATACACTTTAACTCTTCATTGGTCTCTAAAGAGTTTGTGTATATCAGTCTATTTTCCTCCATACAGCAGGAATCATATGTTATGTGGAATCATCAACACAACACTAGGCATAGAGAAAACACTTATACGTAGGGCGTGATTCTTTCTCATCTATGCCCCCCCCACCCCAAATATTAAGCTGTCAATTTTTAGTTAGCAGGAAAATGAAAATTGCACCATTGAGATTAGACCTAAACTTAATAGCTGCTCATTTTGAAATGTTGAAAGCTAACATCGAAATAAATTGAAGAAACTTCATTTTGTTTTTTGTTTTTTTTAAGAGAAGGTTATGTTTACCAATCCAGAAGCCTTAGGCAACAGATGCAGCTGGCTGTCTGCTATAATATGACTATAATTTCCCCTTGTATGGTCTGGGTATTAAATCATTAATGGCACAAATATCTGTATCTCAGTTTCCTGACAACCAAAATAGTCTACTAATTACAGCACATCTCTGCAGCAGGCGCCTGCCTTTTCTAGAAAGGATTTATAAATATTTATCATTTGGGAGGTTAGGAGTGGGGAGGATAGTTGTCATTGCTGCTTCACCGTTGTCCTAAATACATGAGAACAGAGAAGAAAATCCGTATTCAGTTCTGATTAATAAGGAACGTGTGAGTGAGTTCGCCATCCTTAATTCAGTCGTATAATTCATAGTGGCACATTGCTAATGGAACAGTGCATAATTGGGTGGAGAAAGGCATTTTCAAAACACACACCTCAGTAAAGTCTGTTTCATCTTTTTTTCCGGCTCCTAACTCACAGCACCTGCCTGGCACCTGCAAATGATGGTAATTATGTAGAATGTGGGGAATCAAAGGGAAACCAAAAGACCATTAAGTCCGTCTCCCTGCTCCAGCCCAGACAGCACCTGAATCCCTACAAGGGGTAGACATTGTTAACAACCCTTCCCTGTGAGTGTCTCCATCAGGATCTCACCCCCGCAAGGAGCAGCTCCAAATTCTCCCTCTTTTAGAATGTAAAATAAACACATTCTCTTTCACTTTGTCCCCACGATCGGTAGACTGGAAGATGGAAGGAAAGAAAGAAGAGAGGGAGGGAAGAAAAGGTGAAGGGAAGGAGGGAAAGAGGAAAGGATGGAAGCGGGAGGGACTTACCAGTCTGCCCGACCCTCAACCCCGGCTGGGAACTGCAGGAAACACGCAGGCAGCCCAGGCCACGTTTCCAGTGGCTCTGAATTCTCATATTCCATTAATGTTCTCTATTTATACAGCCTAAGACCACATTCGCATTTTTGGAAGCCTCACGCATGTTGGCTTATACTAAGTTTATAATTGATTAGGCCTTTATCACACATGCTTCAGTTTAAGTACATCGCCTCTGTTCTATACTTGAGCTCAAAAAGCAAACCTACCAACGTAAAACAGTTACATCAAGTCAGGAACTTGTACCAACTCAGATTGAATTTTATATCAGCATTTAGGCCTCCACTGAAAGCTTTCCTGGCCTGGGTGGCTCTCCCTGTGGAATTCAGTGATCCCCATGGGCTGTTCCAAGGTTGATCGTTCCTTGGACCGTTGAACAGTTTACACTTGCCGTGTGAGAATCCATCCACCCCAAGCACAGAGGAAGATGGGTGGCCCGTGGGCACCAGCCCCCTCACTCCCTGGGGCTCCTGTTCCCACCCTGATTGCTGGGTGTGGTGGTTCTTCTCCACTCAAGGGTGTCCACACACTTGGGAACAGTGGTCAGAACTACAGCTCAGCAGGGAGTACTATGGGATGCCAGAGGAGATGAACCACATTAACTAATTTATTACCCACTAATAGAAGCTCTCGGAAATTCGATCAGTCCCGTACTGGCAATAATACTCTTTGAAATTAGAACCTAGACATCCTGACAGAGTTTAAAATGGGCCTTTTTAGTTCCTGTATCCACGGTGCTTGATCTTTAAAATATAAAAGGAAAATCACACTTGTTCCAAACATAATGAAACCTTTATTTTTAAAGCCAGTGAACTAACACTTTACATATCTTGAATCCGTTTAGGATTGAACTTATTCAACTTTCTGTCAAACCTAGGATTCCCAGAAAGGTCCTTGAGACAGCCTTCCTCCAAGATGGATAAATCCACCCCATGGCTTTCCACTGATGACTGATGGCTCAGATACCTGTAGTGCCCCCTAAGGTCCAACCATTCTTCATTGCCTACAAAATAAATTCCAAATTGGGAAGTAGCCTGGCAGGCGAAGCCCCTTATGATCTGGCTTTCAGTTTACCTTTGCCTGTTTTTTTCTGATATTCTTTTTCACTCCAGCTAAAATGAATTGGCACTGTTCTGAGATGTCCCATCTCCACGCTCTCTGGATTTGTACTTCTTGGTACACGTGCCTTTCCAGCCACCCGATCTCCAGCCACACATGTCTTAATGACAAAGCCCATTCTTCTATGCCAGCCTTAATGTCGCTTTTCTCAGAAAGTTCTCTGTGCTCCACAAAGGGAAGCCGTATTTCCACCCTCCGAACTCCCTCAGCACTTTTTCCGGATCGTAGATGTGGATATAACTGTATATTTTATACCTTCATTTAACTATAGACACCTTTATGATATGTATGATTACTATCTAGTGAGCGTTTATTCAAATCAGGCATCGTACTAAGCCCCTCCATGTTTTTTATCTTTGCAGCCTCACAAAGTAGGTAATGAGCTGCACCTTTGGCCAACTCCTTTGGCCCAAAAGACAAAGCATATCTCTCTTTTGCAAATAATAAAGTTGAGATTCAGAGAAACGGTGTAAATTGTTCAAGGTCACATTCATATGGAATGGAGTAACTGGAATTTGGACCTGTGTGTATTGGGCTTTAAATCTATGCTCCCTGGTGGACCATGTGCTTTTCACCAAGTGATTTATCACCTTACTCTCCCTAGCACCTAATATGATGCCAGCACAGAGCAGCTGATAAATAAACATGGGTTGAAGGGAAGCAAGGAAGGAGAGAGGGAAAGAAAAGAGGGAGAGAGAGAAAAGGGGAGAGTTACAAGACTATATAGTTCATGAGACTTTAGGGTATTAGACTAAATCAGAATTAATCCACTGTACATATCCCCAAAGTTAACTTTTTATTAAATCTTTACCTATTAGCTATTTTTTTTCTTGTGTGTCATCATGATTAAGGCTAATAAGTGCTGAAAACATCTAATGTATTGAGAATTTTAATAACGTAATTTCTAGTTATAAGTATTTCTGTAAGTCGCCTCTTTTGCCTATCCCAACCAGAGAATGATTTTTAATATACTGAATGGAATCCAAATAATTATTCAAGTACCTGTTTTATGTTCCCCCTGCTAATAGATTGTAGTCAGTTGAAGGCCAGAATTTGTGGGGGGATGAGGGGGGGAAGGGAGAGGGAGTAAAGGACACATTTAACAACCATAGTTGTTTTAGCTTAAGTTTTTTCTAAGGAGATTTCAGTCATGATTTCCTTCTTGTTCTTTGATGTTATTCAGCTTAG